>NC_056732.1:1711589707-1711874707 GCF_019279795.1 Protopterus annectens
AAATTAAGAATAACTATAACATAATGATTATTAACTAATAAAGTTGAACAATAAAAAAACTAACAAAGCAATATGCAACTATGAAATATTTAAATAATGATAAACTTTAAGAAAATAACCTAGGCTAAACTTTACACGAATCAATATTGAGAAAAATAATTAGAAAGAGAGCTAAAAATTGCTAACAATAAATTAGCAGTAAATACTAAGTTAATAGAATAAATAACAGAAAAATAATAATCTATCTCGAATCATTTGAAAACAAGTATTAAAAAGAAGCTAATTTAACAAAAATAAGAATAAATCAGCATTTAATCAATAATGATAAAATTAAGAAAAAAAAAGCTACTAAACTTCTCACAAATATAATAAGTTGAAAAATGATTAGCAGAAGAAGCTCACAAATTCAAGACAAATAACAAAATTGCAGATATGAAAATATTAAGAAACAAAAATCAATAAGACTACACTATAACAATGCAAGTTTGAAATAACTATTGTAACAAGTATACAATTTCAAGAACAAAAACAATAAATGCGTATATTTAAAAATTTCAGAATAAGGATAAATTTAAGCAAATGAAACTCTAGCTAAACCTGCACAGATACATATGTAACAAGATAATGCAGAAAGAACAACAATTCAAGAAAATCACAGCAGATAATCAGGTAATGTAAAATTTAGAAAAATAACAAAACAAATCAAATAAATAATGAAGTTTAAACTACTCAGCTAGAAGACTAAATTTAAGAAAAATAAACAACAGTAAGATGCAATTTACACAAAAATTTTAAAATAAGAAAAACTAAAGCACTGTAAACCAGCAGTACTTTCCAAATTAATGAAGGAAATAATAAGAGACAAAGCTAAGATTCATACAGCAAATATTTAAGATAAGGACTATTTAAGAAGAATAAACATAACAGAAAACAAATCAATAATTAAATAAGATACTGAAACAGATAAATTTAGTAAATAAACTAACCAACAATGCAAGTATAACTAATCAGCAGAAAATTTCATGATAAGGATAAGATTAAAACAGAATACCTTAATTAGATACATAATATCAATAATGAAGAATAAAAAGCACAAACAGCAATCTATACAAATAATAAAATTAGGACTATATTAAATCAAAAACATAACAGAAAATAAATGATACATTTATAACATGCAATTAACTAACCAGCAAGAAATAATTTATAAATAAAATAAATGCAGTAATTTAAACATTCACAGAAATCAATTTAGAAAAGAAATCAACTATTTAGACAAAAATTTAGCTAAACTTCTACATAAATAATTGAGAAAATAAAACTTTAGAAGAATGCCACATTTAAAACATAATAAAGTAAATAGTAAGTAAACAATTTCAGAAAAATAAACAAAAAATCAGTATAAAATAAATCAGTAAAACTCACAATTAAAGAAAATTAATAACTAAATGCAACATTAAATATTATTAAAAAATTCAAAAAGGCTAACTTATAAGCTCAAGAACAACTAGCTAAGATTAAAAGATAATAAGTAAAAAATAAACTAAATCACAGAAACTCAATTTTCAGAAAAATAAAAAGAATAAATAGACAATTTACAAATTATGAACAATAAAGAAAAATAAGAATAATATACAAAACAGTCAAATACTGTAAAAAAAATATTTAATATTAATCTAACAACTAAGTATTAATAATAACAAAAATTAAAGATAAGATATTAACAGCAAGAGTATTCTGCTAAAACATATTAACATGTAAAGTAACCAAACTCACGTAACAGATAACTCACAATTTTCAGAAAATAATAAGAATAAGCATAATTAAGCAAGACAATAAACGAACATTAAAAAATAAACTAACTATAACACGAAGTATTTCTAGCTAAAAAAATAGTAATGAGTAAGCTTACAAACAACTAATGAACTATAACAGAAAAATAAAAATGAGTAAACTTAATTGAAAAATCTCAGTTAAAATTTACAGAAAAAATAAGCTAAATAAACATGCAGCAGAATACTCAATTCAAAATAAGAGTAAAAAGCTAATCAGAAAATTAGCAAATAATGAACAATAAAATGAAAATGAAACATACTAACAAGAATGCACTTATATCATAATAAAAGTAATTATATCAATTAACCAAAGCTATAGCAATAAACAGCAAAATAATTAGAGATAGTATAACTTTAAGCAGAAAACTCTAGTAGACTTAAACGAAATTAAGCTAACAAAACTAATGATATCAGCAGAATAAATTTTAGGAAAAGAAAGATAGCAAAAGAACATTACAAATTTCAAGAAAAATAATAAGAAATAAATGATACTAACAAAAACTCAAGTTTACTAACAAATAATATAAATGCAGTACATTTAAACAAATATAAAATAACATAAAAAATAATAAATAAGACAATTTAGCAATAAAGCCTTAAAGATTTAAGAAACAATAAAGAAATAAACTAATTCAGCAGAAAAATTAAATAGGAAGATTAAAAACAAAAACCAGCTATTAACAAATATTCAATGAACAATAAATAAAAAAAACAGAAAACTAAAATAGTGTAAATAACTGAATAACTATAGTTTTAAAAAGTATCAAAAACAATATAAATAAAGATAATTCAAATAGATAACTTTAAGGCTACTAAACTAAGGTAAGCTTTAGATAAAATAACAAAACAATAATTCAAAAATAATCAAAAGTGAGTAAGAATAAATAAGCAGATAAATGCAGTACTATTTTAACACAATATTCAAAGTAAACATAAAAAATAAAATTAAGTACTATCTTATAACACTGCAGGTTTGTACTTCTCTCAGCTTGTAATAAAGTTGATTTACCTATGTAAAAGCTAACCAAACAGCTCAAGTATGCCACTATTCAGCAGAAATAATTTCAGAGATTAGGGAGCAAGACATTAAGGCACAGAGAAAGCCTCTAGGCTAAGACTTCTACACTGAATAGCAATGAAGTAAGAAGAATAAACTAACTGCAGACACAGAGAGAGCTCACAATTTTTAGTGAACAAATAAATAAGCAGATAAACGCATTACTAGTTTAACACAATAGTCAATGAAGCAATAAACAGAAAAAATGAAATGCAGTAATATCTTATGCAACTGTTCAGAAGAAATAACTTCAGAGATAAGGGACTAACACTTTAAGGCACAGAAAAAGTCTCTAGACTAAGACTTCTACACTGAATATCAATGAAGTTAGAAGAATAAACTAACTGCAGACACAGAGAGAGCTCACAATTTTCAGTGAACAAATAAATAAGCAGATAAATGCAGTACTATTTTTAACACAATATTCAATGAAACAATAAACAGAAAAAATAAAATGCAGTACTATTTTATAACACTGCAAGGTTATACTTACCTCAGATTGTAATAAAGTTTATTTAGTAATGTAAAAGCTAAACAAACAGCTCAAGTATGCAACTATTCAGCAGAAATAGTTTCAGAGATAAGGGACTAAGACTTTAAGGCACATCAAAAGCCTCTAGGCTAAGACGTCTATACCAAATATCAGTTAATTGAGAAGAATAAACTAACTGCAGACATAGAGAGCTCACAATTTTCAGTGAACAAATAAATAAGCTATGGATGCAGTACAATTTTAACACAATATTCAATGAAACGATAAACAGAAAAAAGTTTGTACTAATCTCAGCTTGTAGTAAAGTTGATTTATCTATGTAAAAGCTAATCAAACAGCTCAAATATGCAACTATTCAGTAGAAATTATTTTAGAGATAAGGGACTAAGACATTAAGGCACATCGAAAGCCTCTAGCGTAAGACTTCTACACCGAATATCAATTAATTGAGAAGAATAAACTAACTGCAGACAGAGAGAGCTCACAATTTTCAGTGAACAAATAAATAAGCAGATAAATGCAGTACTATTTTAACACAATAGTCAATAAAACAATAAACAGAAAAAATAGAATCCAGTGCTATCTTATAATACTGAAAGGTCGTACTTATCTCAGCTTGTAACAAAGTTGATTTAACTATGTTGAAGCTAACCAAACAGCTCAAGTATGCAATTGTTCAGCAGAAATAATTTCAGAGATAAGGGTCTAAGTATTTAAGGCACAGAAAAAAGTCTCTAGGCTAAGACTTCTACACCGAATATCAATGAAGTGAGAAAAACAAACTATATGCAGACACAGAGAGAGCTCACAATTTTCAGTGAACAAATAAATAAGCAGATAAATGCAGTACTATTTTAACACAATATTCAATGAAACAATAAACAGAAAAAATAAAATGCAGTACTATCTTATAACACAGCAAGTTTGTACTTATCTCTGCTTGTAATATAGTTGATTTAGCAATGTAAAAGTTACCAAACAGCTCAAGTATGCAACTATTCAGCAGAAATAATTTCAGAGATAAGGAACTAAGACTTTAATGTACAGAGAAAGCCTTTAGGCTAAGACTTCTACACCGAATACCAATGAAGTGAGAAGAATAAACTAACAGCAGACAGAGAGAGCTCACAATTTTATAGTGAAAAAATAAATAAGCCGATAAATGTAGTACTATTTTTAACACAATATTCAATGAAACAATAAACAGAAAAAATAAATTGCAGTACTATCTTATAAGACTACAAGTTTGTATTTATCTCAGCTTGTAATAAAGTTGATTTAGCTATGTAAAAGCTAACCGAACAGCTCAAGTATGCAATTATTCAGCAGAAATAATTTTAGCAATAAGGGACTAAGAATTAAAGGCACAGAGAAAGCCTCTAGGCTAAGACTTCTGT
The DNA here is from genome assembly GCF_019279795.1 of Protopterus annectens. Taxonomy (NCBI): domain Eukaryota; kingdom Metazoa; phylum Chordata; order Ceratodontiformes; family Protopteridae; genus Protopterus; species Protopterus annectens. Next base: position 1,711,594,490 of record NC_056732.1, read on the forward strand.
ACTGAATATCAATGAAGTGAGAAGAATAAACTAACTGCAGAGAGAGAGAGCTCACAATTTTCAGTGAATAAATAAATAAGCAGAGAAATGCAGTAATATTTTATCACAATATTCAATGAAACATTAAACAGAAAAAATAAAATGCAGTACTATCTTATAACACTGCAAGTTTGTTCTTAGCTTGTAATAAAGTTGATTTAGCTATGTAAAAGTTAACCAAACAGCTCAAGTACGCAACTATTCAGCAGAAATAATTTCAGAACTAAGAGTCTAAGATTTTAAGGCACAGAGAATGCCTCTAGGCTAAGACTTCTACACCGAATATCAATGAACTGAGAAGAATAAACTGACTGCAGACAGAGAGAGCTCACAATTTTCAGTGAACAAATAAATAAGCAGATAAATGCAGTACTATTTTTAACACAATATTCAAAGATACAATAAACAGAAAAAATAAAATGCAGTACTATCTTATAACACTGCAGGTTTGTACTTTTCTCAGCTTGTAATAAAGAATATTTAGCTATGTAAAAGCTAAAAAAAACAGCTCAAGTATGCAACTATTCAGCAGAAATATCACTTGCATCACTACAGAAATTATGTAACAACATTCCACAAAAACAGTTAAAATTATCACAAAAGTCATTCTGCCAATAGGAATGCCTCTAATTAGGGATACATAGAATAAGCAAGAGGGGGCTGGAATTTATTGGAGAAAACTGGCAAAGGAGCCAATGTGTTTGTAACAAATAACTAGAGATGGAAAAATGATCGAATGAGAAGACACCATGAATTTATTTGGACTGCAGGCATGAGAATGCCTTCCCTGTCAGGGACTAATATCAGAGTATAGGTAATGAGAAAGAAACAGGGGAGTCCTAAATGAAAGACCAGCACTAGTAGAGTTTTTAATGGAATCTAGAACAGAAGCTGCCATTAAAAAAGGAATAATTACTAGAGAATATAAAATATTGCAAGATAACTATAAGAATCAGTCAGGGGAGGTTAGAAAGGATTGGGAAGAGAAACTGGATAAGCATTTCACAAAGAAACAATGAGAGGATATATGTATGTCTCCGAAATATGCAACAAAATTTAGAAGATTTAGGATTTTTGCCTGGAAATGTTTACATAGCTATTTCTGCACCCCAAGTAGACTCCAGAAAATGTTTCCTCAGGCTGACAGCAAATGTTGGAGGTGTGATATGGAAGAAAGAGATAATTGGGAACATATTTTCTGGGAGTGTGATGAATTGGTGGACTTAAAGGATTCCCTGTGGGATGCACTGTCAGAGATGCTGGGTGGGAAGATTGGGCTAACGGGGGAGATGATTTTTCTGATCTGTGATACAGAATCGGAATTGCCTAAGGCCTTGCTGTCTCTAATTATGGTGGCTGCCAAAAAAGCAATTACTAGAAAATGAAAATCAAAATGTAAGACAACTATACTAGTAGTGGTGCATATAGTAACAGAGATAAAATGACCAGAACTGAGATCTTTAGAAAAGGATAGGAGTAAACTACATAGGAAAAAAATGGGAATTATGGGAACAATACATACATGAGGTTGAAAACATGGCAGGACTTAAATGAGATATGTAATGTTTGAAAGTGATTGGGTAGATTATAAGCAATATATAATGTTTGCAACTGGGAGTGGGTCAGTATGGTTTGTGATGTAAAATACTTGCCACTAGGATTGTGTCAGAGTGGTTTGTTTTCATTTATATAAATGTATGATTGTATAGTAAGTGATAGTTTAATAAAGATGTTTCTTGCACAAAAAGGCAGGAACTGAATAATTTATGCAATGCTGCTGAATTAATATGATATATAACAATATATGTGAAGTATAATGTTTATGTTAATTATATTTTGATTACTTTTATAATAAATGTAAATTTGCCTGTGTCACAAGGGATAATTCAATAAAGTTATTTGGAAAAAAAAACATTTTCACAAAAGTCATATATAGTAAGACTTTGCTACCTATTTGCATAATTATAGTCTAAAAAATGTTCTTCTCAGAGATCATCGTGCATTTCACTGTCACCCTCAATTTTACACTTGTGCCCTTAGTATAAATGCTAGTTTTGTTTGTCTTGTTCAACACTGGCTCCTCTCTGTTGTGCTTGTCATAATATTAAACTATTAATTTACCTTTTTTTTGGTCTATCTTCAGCTATAAAGTTTAATAGTCTGAGGTTCCATTTGGAACATTTATATGGCCTATTTCTTTCATAATTCTTTATAGAAAAATAATCGCCTGCTGTTCTTTCTACTTAGACAGTTCCTATACTGCCAATATTGTTCTTGCACACTCTCCCTCTTCTGACAACTTATTTGCTTTTCCTCATCTTTGAGAATGCTGTCTCTAATTCTTTTTGCATAGCACATAGCTTCTTTTTGTATCTCTGCCATTTTTTGTCTCAGAGGAACTACTCCTCAAATTCTAGACCATTTTATTCACAAATTCCAAAAGTCTCCACAACAAAAAGGCAAAAAAAAAATCATAGCAGGAGAAGTCATAAGTCTGAATTTAAAAGATCCATGGGATTCTTTATTGACAAATAACATGGATGATTTTATGGGTCATGTCTCTTCAGGCTTTCTCCTAAATGTTTCCTTGTTTTCCTTTTGTTACACTTCCCCCATGTTGGTATTCTCATGTTCCTGGGCACATTTATGCATTTCCAGTTGTCTGATACCATTTCTGCATTGAGAAAAGTTTTTACATCAATGGGGGAAGAAAATGTTGAATACAGTCAGGTACACAGTTTGAAACATACATTTAGGTTCTTACAAAATTTAAAGTATGGCATAAATCTACCTTTCTTTAGCTTAAAGCCCGAAGAGAAGTTGCTGTCTACAAATACACTTTGTTCTCTAAATGTCAGGTTCGGTTCTTCCCCTTCTTCGGCAGGAGGGTTTTCGGGCCTTAGTGTAGCGCAGACCTCATACACTCTGTAAATGAGAATTTCTTCTTTTACTTGCCCTGTCCATTTGATCAACTGATCCAACACAAATTGTCATTAGTCTCTTCCTTCCAATCCCTCAGGAACATTGGTGATCCTGAAATTCTTCCTCGTTTTCCTGTCTTCCATTTCAGAGATGTTTTCTTATAACTCTTTTTTTGCTGCTTCTAGTCACAATAGTCTTACCTGCATCTCCTTTCATCCACCTTCACTGTTATCATGTCATTGGAGTGGTTAGATGAGGTTGTTTCCACCTCATTTGCTCATTTAATGTGTTTTTTTTTTTTTTAGTATAACCCATCAAAAAGTAACCTTGTTCACAAATTTAGAATAAACGTTGCAGATTTCCCCACCCCTTATCTCATTCATCCCTTTCTTGGAAGCTGACAGGTCCTATTAATGGCCATGCCCTCTTGCCTCACTGCAACTTCTTCTTGTTTTTGTTGTAGATTTTGTGGCAGCCTTTTACTAGTTGTAGATTATTTTTCCTTTTTGAGATTCACAGTTCTTTTGTTTTTATCAGTCCTTTTCTGCCACTTTACAATTGTCTTGGGAACAGCACATTCTACGTTACTTAGATGTTGCTCCCTACAGGAAGTCTATGTTCATAGTGGTTTTGTTCTTTCTGTGTCAGCTGCATGCTTGGGGACAGCACATTCCACGTGACTTACTGATGTTGCTCCATATAGGAAGTCCACGTTCATAGTGTTTTTGTTCTTTCTGTGCCAGCTGCATGCTCCTAACATAGTAAAAAATAGTGGAACTAGTACAACCTTCTGGCTGGACTATTACTCGTGTACCCATTTTGCAATTATGTGAACAGTTAACTGCCAACATGTTTCCATTACTCCTCAAAACAGCAGTTCTCAAGACAACCTTCATTTGCAATGATTTTTTTCATTCTACATTCAAACCTGTCCAACTCAAGTTTTGGATTCACTTCTTGGGTCAGAGATTATAGAAATGATTACTGCATTCTAAAACTCTGGGTAACAAATTTTATTTGCTTGTTTAGTGGTTAAAATTAAGGCAAACAGCCAGAATTCATGCCTTTCTTCTTTGTTGTTTTTAGGATCCTCTCAAACACACAACCCATGAGACCATATACAAACTGTCATGTGATCTGCACATTAATTGCTATCATATGACAGAGTGAGAAGGTAACAACCAGGCAGCCTTTAAAGACTGTATTAATTGTCATCTCTGTGAGAAGATCCTGAAATGTGCTTCACTTTTGCTCTAACTACAGCTCTGTTCTGCATGTTTTTCTCTTATCAGTGGACTCTGCTATAACGTTCACCTCCCCTTAATTCAAGACAGGATAGATAGAATGCTGGTAACCCTAGTGGTTTAAATACATGCTTAAAACATGAGCATATAAACAGGTTGCATTCTGCAGTAGATACTGTATAAATTAAAGGAGCACTGATTTTAGATTAATTCATTAAATCACCACAAATGGCAATATTTAATGGCAGACAGATACAGCAAATAATTTTCCTGAAACAAATGTAAGGGGAATTCACCACTTTTACCATATTTAAACACTTTACATTTTTATATATTATTCTGCAACTTTATGTTAGAATTGTAAACCACAGCATAAGCAGACATTCATTTTTCATTGCCTCCAATCCTCCACATCTGCTGACCATCTAGTCAACTGCCCCAATTCTGCCCATCCCTAGGTGGGAAAAAAACAATAATAGTGCAGTTGTCTATTAGGCAACAATCAGGATGTTTTTCTTTTGTATTTTAACATGTTCTTGTGTTTCATTTTCTATTTTTCACATCATATTGTTTACATTCTCGGTATAAAGAGAAATTGTGCAGGTATTGGGCGAGGTCATGGCTCAGTATTTAATTGTGCAACTTCACAGAATTGAAGGCGGTAGGTCTGCTATAATTAGATTAATGTTTAATATGTTCACCTATTATGTGACTCATTAAAGCTGAAATCAGTATATTGTAAGAGTATTAAAACAGCAGTTAAGTGTCTGAGTTTTGGAAAGATTTTAAGTAGAACATAAGTGTTACTTTGTAGGTTTGATCTTCACTAAAGCTAATATTTTAACATTTCTCAGTTTGTTCACTTCGGTTTACCGCAGAAGGAAAATAAACTGTTCAGTTTGTGTAGATTTGAATGAAAATCACATGAAAATGTCAATTCTGTGTCTTATGTAATAGCAGGGAGAGGGACAACAAAAATGAATTAACATGGTGTTATAATTGGCTGTCAGTTCCCTAGTTTTTGAAGATAGAGTGGGATTTTGGTTATTCTTTTTATGAGTGGGTGGATAGGTCTTAGCATATTTTGTATCTTTCATCTTTTTGATGCTATATAGCTGATCTGAAAATTGTAGTTAAGACATTAACAATGATATATAGTCCCCTTTATCGTTAAGGTCTTTACCTCACAGGTACAGGGTTCAGATACACGGTACAGGGTTTGATTCTGGCTTTTGGTTATTGGCTACTCTTGTAATAGTCTGCAGACTGCCAAGTATTGGCAGTTGGTATAATGGTTAAAGTGTTTACCTTACAGTCACAAAATACAGAGTTTGATTCTCACCTTTCAAAGGGAAAATGGCCTGCAAGAGCAGCTGGCCTATTTCTTACCTATGAACCTGTTTTAAAGTAGCGAAATTTTGCTTTACTTCTGTGCCTTTAATTTTGCATACAACTTCTGTACAAGTTTAATTTTTGCATGCTTCTGCTCATTTCTTGAACCTCATATCTTAACTTTTTTGCAGGTTCATACAGCTATTTGTGTTTCTGTGTTTCTCGGCACACAGTACACAGAACATAGCTTTGTATTTATAATATTCTGTAAGCCACTTGCTTATCTGTATATTGCACTTTATTGTTTCTGTAACTGAATAGCTGTTGGCTGTGCATCATGCTTCTGAGATGTTTCCACTAATGCCATTTTATTTATCCTTTGTTGACTGGGTTATTCTCACTAGGCTAGTGACCTCTTTTCAGTGGAGACCCAAGGTGACATTTATATTACCAAGGGAAAGTTACTGGGAACATCTCCTGCTTTTTCATAGGTGCTATGGAATCTCTTACATCCATCCACCTGAGCTACAATAAACTCATTCAGATAGGGCCTCAGTTTAACATCTCATTCGAAGGACATATGTTAAGATGATGTGGAATGGAAGTATGTGAACACACCAGCCATCATGTTTACTTTATTAGTTAAAAGCAAAAAAGAACAAAAAAGAGACGTGGAAGTCTAAAATGCAAGGAAGGATCATTCAACTGAAGTCTGGTTGATGATTAACACATTGCTGTAGAAGAAAAAGTTGTAGTACAGACTTTTAAAGCCAGTTTGAGCTGATTAAGAAAGCAACAACAGAGCATGAAGGTCTTAGCTAATATAATCAAAAGGTTTAAAAATTCAGAAATAAGAAAATGATTACAGCCCTTTGTATTTGCAAAGGACCACCTGTACTATACACAATCCATAATATCTGACAGCACAGTTAATTGTGATAGGTGACTAAATAGAGAATCCCCAAACAAAGTTGTCTGTGATCTAAGGAGCTTTCAATTGGATTACAGTTATATAACATCAAATTCCAGGTGACAGTACAGTCCTCTGAAATATATGTGGTCAAGAATCATGGACCATATCAACTTTCATTCAGAAATCAGTCAGTGGTCATTATGGAGGTCTATACTGGGGATGCACTGATGACAGCTCTTTGATTTCATGCCTGTTATTTTTCAGCGTCATTATCTACATGCCTGGTGGAAGGTGCAGTCATGAGACTGTAAGGGGATATATTACAGACAGGAGGGGAATTATCAGGAATTGTAAATGTAATGTGTTGAATTAATAAACTAGATCAAAAAAGACAATAGCCTAGACTACAAGAGAATATTGTTATATCGCAAACTAGGAGACTGGGGCGTTTAGAGTTTAGAAAATGGTGTGCCTATCAGGTAATGGAGGTGAGTGTGCTGCTTTTTATTATGTTTAATAATGATTTGATTTTAAATGGCAATAGACCTGCCTGCAACATCACTGATACACATTTTATTAGACCAGATGGTCTCACTAGGCATGTGGCCTTTTGCCATGAGCACACAGAGCTTTTGCACAGGTTACAGGAATTTTGGTCAGGCAATTGTGAAAATTTCACAGATTTGCCTAAGTGAATATGGATTTTCTGTGCCACAGATGGAATAAGGAGGTGCCACGTGTGGTGGTGGTATAAAGTTGTCAGATAGTGTCATGTTCTGTATACATTAGTTTTCTTCACCTTGACAAGACAGACTACTAGTACTTATTTGAAGTATATTGAAGAGAAACCTACCCAGCATCCTCTGACATAAAATTAAAAAATAAGATTGGTGCGTGGACCTCAAGACACTCTTCAGTATCATTTAGTTTACAAATTACAACCACATTGCAGCATGCCTAATGACATCAGCAGAAAAAGCCTCACTGTCTAATGCAGAATATGTTTTTAAAATCAGTTCTGGATTTTTTTCTGACCATTTTTCAGTTTCACCCAATATGGAGCTGAATGTTATGTGTTGAGTAGGCCTATAATTCCCCTTGCTGCTACCAACTTACTTGCAACAGACAATGGCGATGGTCTTACAATGTGTACCTGTAACCATCAAATAATAGGTGAGGGACACCTTGAATTAACAGCATAGGAAAACTGTATACTGCTTTCTGCCTTAGGTGTTTGCAAATACCTATAAACTGAAAAAAAACTTTGCAATGTACAACAGTAGATCAGAGCTACAGTCTAGGATTTTTCATTCCTCAGACTGGTCCCAATGCCTTCCAACACTACCTTACCAACAGTAACTTATACTTGACCAGTATATTATTTTACACATAAGTACACACACACACACACACACACACACACACACACACACACACACACACACACACAAACACAAGCACAATGTTTTCCAAGAGAATTAAATCATAAGCTTCCATCAGCTTCATCTCTTTTCTCTCATTATATTAACAATGCTACTAGGTAGAATACAGTAGCACATGAAATACTTGGCTACTGTTTACCTTTCAAGTAGGTTAACAAATAAATACTGATATCAGCAGACATTTTTCATAATGTGAAACCCATAAGTTATTAGCCCGCCATTCCAATGCACATACCTTTAAGATAATAATAGTTACATCTCTAGTCATAACAGAATAATGAAATTACTCAAAATAGGTTAAATATATAGCCAGATATAAAAAAGCACCAACAAAATACAAAATAAATGGTTTTAAATAGTCAAATAGCATGTAGTAGAACTTTTAGCAGTTTATCTGGGCCTGTCATTAGAAGCTAAAGGTATACCTGGTTTTCTGCTTTTAATTGGAAACAATGGGCCAGATTCATGAAGGCTTGCACAGAGTCTAAGAGTAGAGTAAGACTCCAGCAAGCCAACATGTCTGCTGAGCGATCCAGGAACAGCCGGCAGGGGCGTGCAACTGAGCTTTCTAAACTAGTCCTACATGGACAGGGCTGGGATATGCAAATTACCTCAATTGCAGGCGAAAGCCATGCAAATGAGGTAAATTTACGATCGAGGAAACCCGAACCAGTCCGAGTAGGAGTAGTGTTATCTGCAGAAATACACTCAGTTGATAACTGAGTACGGTTCTGCAAATAGCAAAACGGAGCTGTGTCAGCTGTAAAAAAAACATGCATTCACAGGAGGAAGCATGCCAATGGCCAAAAATATGGCAATTGGCAATGGGAAGTGATGCAAATTAAAAATAAAATAACTTTTTTTTTAATCCCGATTTCTGAGGTTTAACTGTAGCGCAGCGCCACGCAAACGCGCTGCACCCTAAAAAGCAGAAAATGAATAATTAAGATCCACAAATGTGGATTTGATAGCTAAAATGAATTTACAATGCAAGGAAATGGCAAGCTGAAGACAACATGGCCACCGATTAGAGGTTGCTAAGGGGGGAAGCTCAGTCTAAGAGATGTAACTAAGCATTAGTAGGCAATCCTATGCAAATGAGAGTTATGATAGTGAATCGCAAGTTCACATAGCAAATGAGCACAGTCAGTAGAGTGCAGGAGTAGGATAAGGGGAGTAACAGAGTAGAAGATAGGTGACATCACAAGGGGGTATGTATGAAAGGAGTGCAGCTCATTGGAGCAGAGTGAGATGTTTCAGCTTACATTTACATAATAGTGAAAGAGGTGTGTCAACAGGTAGGCCAGGTAAAGTCAAGAAATTGAAGGTGTATGCTGTGGATAACACCAATGTTTCTTGCTGAGTGTGCATGCATGTGTGTGCATGCCAGTAAACCCAAGTAAGAGAGTGTGTGCGCGTGTGTAAGCATGTGTGCACGTGGATAGGCCTGAGTAAGCACATGTAAGGTTGCGTAAACAGTTGTAAGCATGTTTGTGCCAATGTGCTCGCGTTTTAACAGGAATAAGCAAGTTTTAGTATGTGTAAGCATGTGTGTGCTCGTGTGAGCTGGTGTGTGCGTGTTTGCGCTTGTTTGCGCGGCGCTGCCCCCTGAGGAAACAGAAAGGGAAAAGGAAGCACAACAAATAGTAGGAAGTTAACCAGGGAGTACTAGAAGAGCTAGCAGGTGAAAACAATCGGAATCAGCCAATTACACACGCATTACACTAGCCCAGCCCAGCCTAGCATACAAACTCAGCCAAAAACATTCCAGTATGTATTTCTCAGACACACTGCAACACTGCAGTAAGCTAATAGAAGTGAAAGCTGAAAAAGCATTACTGAGACAAAGAAATGTTAGGGGCTGCCATTGCTGTCATAAGGCGACATATGCAACATGCTGAGGGTGGTGACAATGCAAATGCTGCTGAGCAAACCACAGTGAGGAGACGGAGAAAAGTGTACAGGCCTAGGGTAACCTACCAGGGGCTACATGAGCTGGAGATAGTGGAGCGCTATAGAGTGGACAGAGACCTCATGCAGCAAATTGTTGAGCTGTGCAGGCCACGCCTTACACACAGAACCAACAGAGGGGAACCTATCCCAGTGGAAACCAAGGTATGTGTTGGCGTAAGAGTATTAGCAACAGGTACTTTCCAGAGACCAACTGGCGATATGATGGGTATTTCAAAGGCATCAGCATCTAGGGTACTGCACCAGTTCCTGAATGCCATAGCAGTACATGTCGGTGATCATGTATATTTCCCCAATTTCCGTGAGGTACTGGCCAGCAATATGCGTCTCTTCCAGAAAATAGCGGAATACCCTGAGGTAGTGGGTGCAATAGACTGCACGCATATTCGCATCAAAGCACCAGCTGGTGAGTGGGGTAGGGCCTACTATAACCGCAAGGGTTACCCCTCCATCAACTGCCAGGTCATGTGTGATGCCCAGGACATAATAATGAATGTGTGTGCTGGCTGCCCTGGAAGCTACCATGACTCCCATATCTGGCATCTGACACAGCTGTACCAGACATTTGCCAATGGGGACATCCCTCATGGTCACCTAATGGGGGATGCTGGATATGCACTCGAGCCGTGGCTGATGACACCCATCAGAAATGCACACACACCTGAACAGGAATTCCATAATGAGGCACATGCACAAACATGAAATGTAATTGAGCATGTGTTTGGGCTGCTCAAGTCACGGTTCCAGTGCCTGGACACATCTGGTGGGCCTTGCAGTACTCACCAACTGCATGTACCCAAATAGTCATGGTATGTGCCATGCTACACAATATGATCCTGTGAAAACAGCTGCAGCAGGAGCAGCATAGGGCCGGGCACAACAGCCCCCCACCATTGCCAAGGCCATCACAGGCAGAGCGTGACTCGGAGGAGGAACAACCTGAGCCTGCCCCAGTAGGCAGAAGGAGGCATGCCCAGTATGCTTTGGCCGTGGCAAAGTGGCAATGCATAGCATATACACTGACTGGAAATGATACCTCTCTCCGACTCGCACATATAGTAAAAGCGATGCCTAACTTGACACTACCTGTTAACAAACATGTATAGGGAGTGTAAAATGTGCATCCGACATAGGCAGCCCTGCAGAACCACCTGAGGCATGATTGCTATGTGTTAAGCAATATAAAGCACTGCTAAACAGCTCTCATCACTATTTAGTATGTGTGAACAAAATTGCACACACTAAGCAGCACAACTACAGGCAATGTTCAGCAATATTGTGCACTGTCCAGCAATGTTGGGCAACATTGAGCAATGTTGTGCAAGTCTGGTCAAATGTGGGTATAGTTCATCAAAAGCAGGTTAACAAGTTCATATGTGCTTCACTTTTCTTGAAGCAGTTTGTTCTGCCATGTATGAAAATATGAAGCAGTGACAGTCCTCGAACCCAGGATACAGTGCACTATAGTCAGAGTACAGAACCACTAAACCATGACAGTATGTCAATGGTCAGCTTGCATGAAAAAATGTTTATAAGCCAATGCTAAGTATCTAATGGAAACCTTGCATGCATAGCATAATCCCTGTCGAGTTAAGACACAAAGGTGAGGCCTGCAGTAATAATAGAACCTGATATTCAACACACATATAGTATAAATGTTAATATTGGTAATGTTCACACACATCAACAAACGTAGTGGACCTCAGATAGCAACATACTGCAAGGTCACACTAGGCATGCTCACACACTTGAAACTATGAGACAAATGTCAGGCAACAAAACACTGAAAGTCTGAACTGGGCATGCTCACACACTTAGGTCAAGTCTGAGTACATCAGTGGGCCACACATATCCCTCATTTGCAAGTGTCAACCCAGGAACCTTGCACTATTCACCAATCCACCATGTGCACACAGTGATATGACAACAGGCACAATATAAAATAGTGAAATACTGTCACAATAAAATATGTTATGCAGAAACCTAGGTTGTTCATAGGATGTGGTACAGCAAAGAAGAAACAAAACCTGCAATCAGTACCATCACTGAACAATGTGCATAGTGAACATTAGCATAGGTTCAGAGGTTGACACTAGGCTATCTTCCCTAGGGTATGTAAAAGCCTAGCCACAGTGTGTTTGTAGTCTGCAATCACGCTAGACCAGTAGACTGTGCCTGTCAATAGTAGGTCACACAAGATATCTCACATATGTTCATTTCATTCTGCCTCTGTCTAGCAAGGACCCATAACATATCCCAGGGCTAAACATATGATCACCCATTCACCTGTGAAGATGTCACCTGTAGGTGGTCAGCATGGGTCTGTGCATATGTGGTACTGTGATCACATTCCCAAGTGAGTGGAGCTTCTGTGATGGTAATATGCCCCTCCAGCATGTCCTATTAACATCATTGCTCATGTACTGGTCCCTGGAGCATGTAGCTGTAAGGGACTTTGATATCCTCACATGGAGCCTGTCACCATAGCCAAACTGTGCATACCATCTGTGTGAGTCCCTAGATCCACTCGGTTATGTAAATCTGTGTACATTCCAGTTGCTGCAGGTGTTGGGTAAGGTACATCCGAAATGGGCCATTGTATCCAAGCATGTGCCAGATAACTACAGGGTCACAATGACCCCACCTAATCTGGATGTAAAACTGTATGGGATAAGGTTGCCTAAACAGAATGTGTGTCCAACAACATTGGCAACGTGAATGTCAAAGGCAAGAGTACTAAGTATTCATGTCCCCAAATCACAAACCACACACACTATACATGATGTATCATCACCTATGTGGTAATGTGTGCTCACGATGTTACTACCAAAGGTGATGACTATGCATCTAAAGTAAGGTAGCTGTAGGCCATGGCTCAGGCACCAGTCAGCCATCTCTGTGAGACCCTTTCTGAGGATGCCTGTGCCAGCTGTGGAGTCGAATATGGCACACAGTTTGCAGTCATCTGCAAACATGGTCATCCATATTCCTCCCGTGTTAGCCAGTATGTATCAGAAATATATACAGAATAAGAGAGGTCACAGGACTGAGCCCTGTGGGATGCCATGTGTAACTGGTGTATAGTCAGACATGGCACCTGTAATACTGACCATGTGTGTGCTATCCATGATCCAGTTAACAATCCAGATTGTGACATATGTGTAGATATTGAATCTGGTGATCTAATGTGTAAAGGCCAAGTGGAGTATTGTGTAGAAGTGGTGTGCGAGCTCCAGGTAGGCTGTGTGGACAACCCTGTGTACATCTATGGACCTATTAACTGTTTAAAGACCAAACATCTGCAAGAGGCAAGATATGCCCACAACAACACCGAATTGTGTAGGATCCAGTGTCTGTAGGTTCACAATGTGTATGTGTACGCCTTCCATGATGATACACTCCATAGCATAGCAGACCAGGATAGTTAGGCATATATTGTGATAATGTCCAGGGTCCCTTGTGGCACCAGCACTGTGTAGCAGGTACACTGTAGCTGTACGCCATTCCATGGGTACACATCCTGTAGTAACTCTGATATTGAACAGTGACATAATGTGAGTGTGAAGTTTGTCATGAATCTCGTGTATGCCATAGTCCCGGATACTATCTGTTCCCACTGATGCTGTATTGTCTGCTATGGAGAGGGCAGCACACACATGTTCATCTGTGATGTCAGGGAGGCTACACCCTGTTATGATGGACATGTGCATTGCAGGGGGGATGGTGGGGAAACATTCACATTGAACCTGTTGTCCAGTGGGTTCACTGTATCATTTGTAATTATGCAGTAACTCACAGCAAATATGTGAGTTCCCACACAGGTCCCTGATATAACTAAATAAGGCCTTGTGATTGTCCACAGTGGCTGTTGCAAGTGTCCATTAGAAGTGGGCCTTAGATGAATCAACAACTGATTGTAGCTATACCATAGTACTAATTAGAGATGCCTTCCAGATTGTGATTGTGCTCTATAATGTAGTAGCCTCCTCCTGTCCATGTACAGCTCAGTAATGGCCGTGGTCCAGTAGACAGGTCCCCTGCCTTTGGAGGAGTGAGTCTTGTAGTTATCTGGGATAGCATGCTCCATGAATTCCAGTAGGTCTCCATAGAATGTGCTTGTAAAGTATGTAGTTGTCTGAGCCGTAATTAACATTGTCCCAGGGTCACTGAGGGATACCACCTCAGTTTGTACAAGTGTGATGTTTGCGCATGAGAAGTATGTCACTGAGATCACATAGGATGTGTGTGTGTATGGGATATGTATGTCTAGTGAGATGAATGTATGTTCCGACCTTAACAATTACAGGTATACCTCTGTTGTGGAACATAGAGTCCCCATGTGTGTGATGATCAGGTACCACATGTATAACCCCCTGTGGGTGTGGTGACCAGGTCTGCCCTAGCATTTGAGTGTAACAATCTTAGCAACTGTTGTGTGAGGGTGTCACTGCTTGAGTAGTATACCCAGTCAATGTTTGTGTATTTGAGGTCACACAATATAATGGTGTTCGGTGAGACCGTCACATTCCCCAGTGTTCCCAGGAATAACGACTGTTGTGCCCATGTTTGGGAGTGTGGTCTGTAACAGTCTACAAACTGAAATGCAGTTCTGACCACTCTCAGTTGCACATGTACATTCTCCAATGCTTTGTGTACTGCTTCCAACCTGGAGGTGAGTGTATGAATGATGTATATGGAATCCCCCCTACTGTTGTTGTCCAGTTTGAGTCTTGTGTCTGAAAACCATGGTATGACATAAAACATGACAGTGCTGCTGTGCTTTTGTGAGCCTGAACCAGGTGGTTGTTACTGCACATATATCGACAGATTCCATACTGATGTGAGTCCTGAGTGCATGCATTCTGAGGGTTAGACATCAGTTGTTGAGCACCATCACTATCTGTTTCCTGTACCCTGTAACGTCTATGGCTGTGGTTATATTATCTGACCCTTGCTTCAAATAGCCACTATATGTGTGTCAAGAGCCTAAGCCAGTCTGTGAAAGCCTAGGGGTGACAGGTGCATGGCGTCCATAGTGAATGTACATGGCATGTTGAGCATGTAATCCCAGGCTGACAGACACTGGATCCCCTGTGAATGACAACAATATGTTAGGCAACTGTTAAAACTGATCATGTCGTCTGTATACTGTGACATAGTACTTGGTGAGGGTAAGATGCTACACAAGGTCAGAGTCATACTGTCCTGGGCTACATGATCAGAGAGTCTCACTATGTCTCTTGTCATGTAGTCCAGGGAGGAACGTTTGAGGGTCTACACACCAGAATGCTCAATGATGGAGCCATATTTGTACTTGCAGTGGACTGACAACAGTGCATGTGTCATGTGGCATATCCTGGCACCTGACAAACAGCACAAAGTGACCTTCACCTTGTTCAGCCTGGTGAGTGGGATGTCAGTGTGACCGACAATTACACTCACCTAATACAGTGGTATGAGGTGTGTTGTGTAGGCCTAAGGGCAGTGACTGTGTGGCAGAATGACTTTGTGAACTATGTGATGATATGTGTGTATGGTTGTGTGTTAGCAGTTGTTTGTGTGTCTGCTTTGGATGTCTCAGCTGCTTAGGCAGAGTACATTTAGATGCTCCAAGTATGTCATTGTGTGTCAATGTATACAGTTTGCTGTTGTCATAGGTGCATGTTTGACTGTATTTGTGGTGTGTGTGGTTACCTTCACCACCCAATAGACTGTGCCAGTCAAGGCTTGGGAGAGCTCAGCCTCCTGTCTGTCTATATAGTTGCATCTCTCACAGATATCTGACTTTGTTGGTAGGAGGACAGTGTTACCTGTGTACATAAGGCAGTCGTAACAATGTGTCAGAATTCCAATATGCACCAGCTGGACTGGAGAGTACACACAAAACCGACCTTTGGACATGCCAGGATATGATGATGACATACACTGTCGACTGATCACAAAGGATCAGTAGTGTGTCAAGTGTGTAAAAGAGTATAACAGGGTTTTAGTGTTCAGGTTTATTGTTGCTGTGGAAAGATAATCTGCAAAGGAGTACAGACAGAAACATTACACCTCCTTCAGCTATGTCAGAAATATCAATGTACAGTCATATATGTTCTGAGCCAGGGTCAACTGTACCTGACTGACAATGTCAACATCCTGTCAGACAGGCCCATACATACATACCCACCTCCCAGTGACAAAAGGCCCTAACATCATACCAGGAGATATCACATGTAGAATGTGTAAACTGGTCCACACAATGCCAAATGAATCCCATCACGTGGATAAGATTGTTACCCCATATGTATCATAAGTGAATGACATGACAGACACTGCACCCAGACAGTCTGTTGAGCCTCACATTCCCTACAAGATCTTACACCGTTGAATGTGTTACAGCAACATGTGGCACATCCCACAAGTGTTGGTGCACAGCACACCATGGGAACTATATTCCTATAAGCCTACGAAGTCCGAAATGCTAGTCCATGGAGTCCATCATGATTGCAGTCAGGAACAGAGATATTGTAAACCGACAAACACAGATGTCTGTGGTATGTTAATGAGCACATCATTTTCCCCAAACCTGCTAGATATCTTGCAAGGCAGCCACCCAGGACAAACATCACTGACAGGAGCAACACAGGTCCCACATAGACCTTGAATAGCCCTTTACCAACATCACAGATGCATGTGGTATCCACAGAACCTACAATCCGTGCATGAATATGTATTTTATATGAAGGAATGGTAATATGTCCACAGATAGATCACACCAGGTATGAATTGTGTATTCCTGTTCAAGATGTTCACACCCACTGACCCACAAGATTCATTCATGCGATTGCATAACACTACGTGCACACACATAACCATGTCCAGTCTGATGTCAGCAATCTACAAACATAGCATATGAATAGAAACCACACAGTAAAGCATGTAGTGCGTCATATTAATGCGTATTTCACTAGTATCATAACATAGTTAGGGAGGGGTTTGAATCCTGCAATTGCTGTGTATGTGTCTGTGTGTATGTATGTATGTATGCGTGTGTGTGAGATTGGCTTTGAGAGGAGTGGCCTTTTTGTAGACTGTGGAAACACATTAGGAGTGGTGAATACCTCTTTGCCAAGTGTGATGATGACAGCATCCTACAAATAGAGATTTAGAAAAAAATTACTCCCAGTAAAGCAAATAGCATGTCATGTTAATGCGTATCTTACTAGTGTCATAACATAGTCAGGTAGGGGTTTGAATCTTGCAAATGCCAATTGTATGTGTGTGTGTGGGGGGTGTATGTGTGTGATTTCCTTTGAGAGGACGAAACTGTAGAAACACATTTTAAAAGAGGTACATCCCTCTTTGGAAGGTCTGATGATGACAGCATCCTACAAATATTCAAGGAGAACAGAAAACACCCAGTAATGCATATAGTGTGCCGTGTTAATGCATATCTCTTCAGTAGCATAACATAGTTAGGTAGGGGTTTGAATCCTGCAAATGCTGAGTGTGAATGTGTGTGAGACTGCCTTTGAGAGGAGTGGCCTTTTTGGAGACTGTGGTAATACATTAGGAGTGGTGAATACCTCTTTGCCAAGTGTGATGATGTCAGCATCCTACTAATAGAGCTTTGGAAAAGAATGCTCCCAAGTAAAGCAAATAGCGTGTCATGTTAATGCATATGTCATAAGTGTCATAACATATTTAGGTAGGGTTTTGAGTCCTGCAAATGCTGTGTGTATGCCACAGGTGGGCTATGCAGCGTGGGTTTTGCTTTTACTATGGTATAACATATGTTTCAAACAGTATGTGCATTGCACACATTGGGTATCTGCGTGTCAAATAGATTTTTGTACATGTGACCTCAATCAGTACATAGGTGTGAAGCCTGCATACTACATGAATACATCTGTAACCTTCGACAGTTTGTGCCGCTGCTTCTCAGATCATAGGCCACATATGTATGTCTGCATCAAGACTGGCCAATGTAGTGACCCGTGGCCAAGGACATCCCTGCCACACACACTCATGACACATACTGTAGAGTACTGTGAGTGAGGGTAATTGCTGAGGTATATGTCAGACATGTTCATACACAACAACAACTGGCAATAATGGACAGTCATGATAGGTGTGCACCAGCCCTGTGGATATGCATGCAGGCCCCTAATGTGTTATGTGAAACACCAAGGGACCCCACAATACCTATGGATATGTGGATACCAAGGGACAGATAACATGACACGTGTCTGTCTGTACACATTGGTACCCAACATACATGTTCAGGGCTACCACCTATGTGGTACTGTCGGGATAGTATGTATAGTAAATGTGGATGACCATGCCATAGATGGCATACTGCTATACAGCATGTATTGGACAACAGACATCTGTCTGTATGATACCCTTGTGTAGGATATGCGTCCCATCCGGGGAATGCAATGTAGGCCAATGCATGCATTACCAGATGTGGATGGACATATCCCTAGTATGTTTGCATGTACCGAAGAGAGCTTTATGCCACACAGGTGTGGTCCCAGGAACATGTGGCGGTCAATACCACTGGTTACTGTTGTAGTATAGTACTGGAAGGATCCAACTGTTACTGAGTTCCCTACAACTGTGAGTCATTTGTCAGGACATCATCTAATGATTGGTTATAGTCATGCTGTTGAGGTGGTGTATACTGCCAGACTGCAGATCATTGACAGATATCAATGGTATCACCCACAGCATAGTGCCAACCCATGTCATACACACATGTGCACCCATGTTAGTACATATCTGTAGTAGAATGCATACTGGCCATTGGAAGATACTATGAGATGTTAACAATATGTAGAACAGGGTATGTCGCACATCACACGTGTCCTCTATGCATGTACATGCCGACAGTGCGCACACACCATGTTCACAGATGTACACCTGCTAATTTGTAATGCACACAACACACATGTACTGTCCACTCACTAACACATGCTGGCAACACTGTACACTTCAGCCAAGTGGCACATGGGTGGACAATACATACTCAGACCTAACACTGGTGTAAACAATGCTACAATTACTATCAGAGATGTGATGCAGAATGCCTTCTCAGATATACCTACATGGATATCAGTACACCTTCCTGTTGGCAACTTGCTACTATTGCTACACTGCTATGATGTCATCCTGTGCATCAGAACCATGTTAGCCTATTCCTGCATCAATGTGAAGGATGACAGGAGGTGGCACAGGTGTCATCATATGCACAGGGTGTGTTGCAGGTTTGCCAGAGCCCGACATTGACCCATCTAATCGGCATGTCTGTGTGTGTGTGTGTGTGTGTGTGTGTGTGTGTGTGTGTGTGTGTGTGAGGGACAACAGTACTGCATGGGCCAATGTTGATGTAATGTGTGTGTGTATGTGTGAGCCCTAGTTGTATGGTAAATGTGTGTGTGTCTTCATGCACACAACTCCACCATGTGGCTGCCATATATGGGCAGTTGTGCGACAGCCACAGACTGTACTTGCTAGGCCATACAGATCACTGTCTCCGGCCATGGACACCGTACCTGTGCCTAGCAGGTGTGCTACGTGCAGTATCGAGTACCAACCCTGACTGGGTGCTATCATCAGAGGCAGAGGTATGATGACTGGACCCATGTCCCTGCTGGGACTGGCCAGCACCACGTGCATGTGGTCTAGTAGGACAGTCAATAGACAGGCCAGCCCCAGTATTGCTGGGGCTGGTACTGCCACTACGGGAGCGGCTGTTATCCATGGTCCGTCCGTGATGACTGCCAACTAATGCTGTTGCTGGCATGCGTCCGTGTCAGCCTCTCATCCTTCCCGCATGGTCCTGGCTCATGGCTAACACATTGTGGAGGACATCTAATGTCTCCCTCCAATGGCTATTAATGACCTTGGTGTAATTCCGGATGGCACCAGCAAGGTCATGGATGCTGTCATTGATAGCAGTGTAATGGGCCCTCTGCGCCCTTAGTCCCTGTCGGGTGTATCGTTCCATACGTGCCTGTGCCTGCATTACAGCCCGGAACATACCAGAGGTTGTAATACCTCTGGGGGCACATCTGCCAGGGGCAATATGACCAGTAGTGCTCCCCCTGAGAACCCCTGAACATCCGCCTACATGGTACCATTCCAGTAATCCGGCTATGGCTGCTGTGAGGGGATGCATGTGCCATAGGTACCACACTCTCCTGGTCAATGCCAACTGTATGCTGTCCCTCAGCTACGGCCATTGGTGACGAGGGATGTATTGGCAGTATGAGTGTGCACATAGATGGGGTTGACCGCTGTGTACTGTCGACTGGTGGACCAACGACAGACTCTGTCAGACCTTCCTGTGCCACAATACATGTCTCATCATCTCCACTATTAGTTGTGGTGACATCAGGTTCCCTGCTACATTCAGCCACGCCTAACACAGCACCTGTGGAAGGAAGACAGGAAACGCACTTTACAATCTGTACATGATGTTAGCACACATGCACACATGCACACATGAACACATGCACACATGCACACATGAACACATACACACATGCACACATGAACACATGAACACATGCACACATGCACACATGCACCCATGCACCCATGCACACATGAACACATGCACACATGAACACATGCACACATGCACACATGAACACATGCACACATGCACACATGCACAGAAATACACTGCTTACCACAGCACATACACACACACACCAGCAATCCAACACATACACAATAGTGGGTGATGGTGGGTGACAGTATCACAGGGCAAAAAGTCACCACACACGTGTCAGCAGGTAGACCATGTGTTGCTCAACACCATGCAAGTGTAGACAGCCCTATCTAATGACATTATATATGGCTTTGATGCATGTGTGTAGTTGTGCAGTGATTGGCTACACCCTGGAACACAATGTGTACATCATGGAAACAACATTGCTGTGCAAGTATTATCTGTTCTGCAATGTCATGTGCACCATCACTCAATAGTATACATACCATGGCTGCATGTGTCATCTGTGTGACACATAGATTGACATGTGTGGTGACAGTGTCTGTGCCCATATCACATAATTGTGGGCACAGGTGTAGCAAATGCATGCAATGTACAGACATGGTATGAGTCGTGCATGTAGACGTGAAGGAATCCCAATGCACGACATGGACATTGCATAGTGGTTATGGTGCGTGTGGGACATATTGCAGATATGTTGTTGCCAGCCATGACATGGCATGTTACACGACTGCAACATCAAACACCACACATACCCAATGTGTGTCATGTGACCTATACACCCAATAGCATTCCAGGACATATATGTGACTGTTTGTACAGATGGTGGCTGTTGTGCAAAATGTGTATACTAGCATATGTAAGCACACACACAACATGCTATGCATGGTGTGTATAGGTGCATATGTTTGCACACACAGAACAATGAGGTGCACAGCAGAGACTGCTATGTGTAGTACCCTGGTCACTGTAACTGGATGGGGTGTAGTACCATGTGCCATCATCATCATCACGCATCTTGTGGTCACTTGTGGCTACTACTGTGTGACAGACCACCACCTAGCATGCTGTACCTGGACTGCAGTGCCATGGATATGTTCATTATTACACAGCCACTTTGTACATGGGTGTATGAGGTGCCCAGTAGGGAGCATTGCCTAACATGACTGTGTTATGTGTTGAAGAGTGTTGCACAGCCCCATGATAGGCCTCTACCCCTGAGGTACATCATGTGTGTGTCGATGGCATGTGGGATACTGACATGTGACCTTACAGCGGGTGTGTGGTTATGCCATATGTAGCATGACTTTGTGTACTGCATGTGATAAATGTCTTATGTTGTGTACAGGTGCTGCAACTATGCCTATCCAATGTGCAGTACGAGGTTGCCACAACTGTGTGTCATGCTCTGTGTATTGCATGTCATTGAGGAAGCTACAGACATTACTGAGCTGTGGAATGTCTCATAGCAAACATGCACGGCATGCATTATGCATAGGTGTGTTACGTGTACATGGCCTACACCTCACCTATGACATGCATATTTCATTACCAACATTGCAGGTATAACACACTCACCAGCATAGATCGGCTGCCCTGCCATCACACCAGAGGGACCTACGAGAATTTGAGAGGGTTCATCAGTGGCCACAACTGTGGCATTGCTACAGTGGGTATGCTAAACTGCAGGACAACAACAGTCAACAGTCACAGGTGTAAGGATATTATACAAACTATCTGTATTGCACAACAGTAGGCAACGGAACTGCTAAACACACAGTAAACATCTCACATACACATAATCTCACAATACAGTTAACTGTAGTCTACAGATAGGGCATATTACCTGCTTGCTCCAGGTGGATGTGCTGGGTGGCTCCGGCCTCCATTACAACACATGTCAGAGGTTGCCGTAGCTGTTGTCAAGGAGCCACCATGCTTAGGAGCAGCTCCTCTGCTCTGGTGAGGGAGGATGTATGGCCACCCCACCACCTGTGGCAAGCTGCTGTCTTTGGATACCAGACGCACGCCGCCGGACTTATCTAATTAAATCACTGCCGTGATGGCGTACCTGCTCATATGTCCGGTTATGTATGCCTATGTCATTTACCTGACTACCAAGTCCCTGCCACAGCGCAGTCTGCTCCTGCTGGTGCTGGCTGGTTCTGGAGAACAGCATAGTGTACTGCTGCAAAAGGCTGTTGACTATCACCTCTTCCTCTTCTGCAATGTAAGCTGGATTACGTTGGTGGGCCATGTTGCTGAAAAAGATATGAACAATATGTGTGAGAGTGTCCTGTGACACACTTTACACCTTTACCCACAGATATCACTTTACTGACATATATACCATCCTATTGTCTGTCAGTGGTTACACACGCTCAGTAACACTTATTGGCTCTCAGGCCACAACTAACTAACACTGCCTGGCAGACTCTATATATTACACCACTATACAACAGCACCTGAAACACTGTTTGTGACACATTGCACAACCTCAAGACAGGGGTGTATATCACACCAATGCACGAACAGAGATGTCATCCATTGCAATGGATGTAAAGTACAGGTACAGTAGTACCAATCAAACACCCTAGTCAATGATGCCATAGATCTGCCTAACAGATGTGTAAAGTTGTTACTATAGGTGGCATACTGCTGTAACAGACTATAGATGTTGCTGGAAACACACGTCAACCCTGTAACACACATATCATTGCAGTCATTGTACAGGGATAATCACACACACACATCAGGCAAACATACAATGCACCACTGTATGCCAACACAGATGAGCATTACCTATGTACAATACTGTGCTGTGTACCACTACTTACACACCCTTATGCCTGCAGTCTGTCCTCTGTGCAGATTACAGGAAACACACATGACAGTGTTTCCAAGCAATGTGAACACACACCACACTGTGTGTTTAGCCCTACAGCTTCAGGTAGTACTACAGTTCATATTGGTGATGGATTCACCTGCAGTACCACTCACTAAGCATACATGTATTGCTTTAGCCTACAATGAGACACCACATTCATCAACGGAGAACTACGTCACATCACATGCCGTACTACTATGTCTGCCTAACAGTATATTACACATCAGTTGCTGTCCTCACAGCTAGGTTAGGCACTACCATGTCAGATACAACATCACACTAAGCTATCACACATTTACAGACTTTGCACACATTCTGTGTTACACTCATTCATCCTCACATAGCAGCTATTGCATTAAGTACATGTGTGAGTGCATAGTGTCATAGGTAGGTAATATGCTATTGGCCCTAGGGCCTACGGCAGCCTAGCCATATGCTACCCTGGCCTTTGACACACATGTACTTTGATTTCACTTGCCCCTGCCAACCTGAACCACAGAGGTGTTTCCTGGGGTGTATTAACAATCTCCCACACAATCATCAGGGGTATTTATAACAACGGCTAAGGAGGAGCCTTGTTTGCTATTGCTATGTGGTCTGTTCCAGTGTATGGCATATGTCTAAGATGGGAACCTATCCCTCCAGCATGTGCTGTTTAGTGAGCTGACAAGGTTTAGGGCCCTAGAGCGTGTAACCCCGAGAGGTTGTGATATGCTGCCGTGGTGGTTGTCACCCAGTTATGGGTGTGACATACCTCTGTATGTCTGGCAGAGGTCACCTCTGTGTGGCCAGTATGCAATACAGTGTAGTTGTGGTTTTGTGAGTCAGTCTGCATAGGGCATCTGTTTGCGGACAGTATATCCTTTGGGAGGTCTGTCTGTGGCCTGTTCTCCTGGTGTAGTTGTCATGTGAAGTACATACCACACAGGGCATTGTGATGAGTAGAGGGGAACCCTACCCTATACTTCCATAGATGACACACCTGTTGTCATGGCACATACCACACAGACAGATTACAGGTGTAGTGTGGCACTGTCTTCATCACAGTGGAGGCTACTGTCTACCTGTGTCCCATGTTCCCTTATCACACCTTCACTGTTAGGTAGATTTCTGCCTATGTGTTAGTTAATGTACACTGTTTTGGGAAGGTGGAATGGCACTGCAGTATCAACACTTGTCTACAGTCGATGCCTTGTTCACCACACACCTCTTGTGGTATATATGACCTCCGTGTCCCTGTGTCTCTCTCTCTCTCTCTATATGTGGGTATATATATATATATATATATATATATATATATATATATATATATATATATATGCATATCTATACACATACATGTACACATCCATTGCTGTACATAGGTTCATAGGTTCATAGGTTGGTACTAGGCTATCAGCCCTAGGGCCTATACAAGCCTAGCCATAACAATTCCCTGGCTATTTCTTCCCACATTATTTACTTTCCTGGACCCCTGTCTAGCAGGGCGACTGACGTGATCCCTGGGGTGAATTTCCTTTCTCCCATTCAATCGTAAAGGTTCCTTTTGAAGAGGTCCAAAGAGGCACTCTGCTTGACATGTATGGGCAATCTATTCCAGAGTCTGGGGAGTCTCTGGGTCAGGAACCTATCCCTCCAGCATGTTTTGTTTATTGTGATGACAAGGTTTAGATCCCTGGAGCGTGTAGCTCTGAGGGATTGGGATTTCTTTAAGTGTAGCATGTCCAACAGCTCTGGGTTTGACATGGCCTTGTATGTTAAGCAGAGATCGCCTCTGAGTAGACGATATGCGACAGAGTATAGCTGGAGTTTTTTAAGGCGGTCAGCATAGGGCATCTGCTTTAGGCCTGTGATTCTTTTAGTGAGGTATTTCTGAGGCCTTTCCAGTTGTTGCAGATGTCTTGAGAGGTACATACCAAATGGGGTGTTGTATTCTATAAAATGAGGGATGAGTACAGTGGGACAATGACCTCCTTTTTTCTGGATGAAAAGCCCTTCGTGATGAGGTGTGCCACATAGAAGGATTTCCTGACTGTTATGGCGATGTGGTTATCGAAGGTGAGACCACTGTCCACCTGTGTCCCTAAGTCTCTTATCACACTTTCTGTGTTTAGTGTACTGCCACCTATATGGTAATTCATGGATACATGTTTTTTCCCAAAGGGGATAACAATACATTTCTTGGCATTGAGCTTGAGCCCATGGCTCTGGCACCAAGCATCTGTTTCTGTAAGGCCCTTTTGTAGAGTATCCACATCATTTGGGATTCAATAATGGCTCCCAGTTTGCAGTCATCTGCAAACTTTGTTAGCCAGAGTCCCTTAGTGTTGACCTGTACTTCAGAGAAGTAGATGCCTAACAAGAGCGGCCCCAGGACTGAACCCTGAGGTACTCCACTTGTCACTTGTCTAGAGCTGGATTTGGAGTCGGCTACTTTTACAGTGTGGGTTCTATCAGTAAGCCATTTAGCAACCCATTGGGTGACATAGGGATTAATGCCCAACTTAGTAAGTTTTTCTATGGTTCCAGAGTGGGGGATGGTGTGAAAGGCCTTGGCAAGGTCTAGATAGGCTGTGTGGACCACCTTACCCTTGTCCATGGCTCTGGAGACTGATTCAAAGAAGTCAATCAGGTTCAGGAGACAAGATCGGCCCTTCACAAACCCAAACTGGGTGGGGTCCAGTGTTTGAATGTTGCCAATGTCTTTGTTTATAAGTTCCATGATAATACGCTCCATGGCCTTGCAGATAAGGCTTGCAAGTCTGATGGGCTGGTAGTTTCCGGGATCCAAGGTGGATCCCCCCTTGTGGATTGGGATAACTGTAGCTCTGCGCCACTCAGTGGGCATGAAACCTGAGGTGAGGCTATGATTAAACATGACACTTAGGTGAGGTGCCAGTTCATATTGTAGTTCATGTAGTACACAGCCCGGGATGTCATCTGGTCCCATGGATGCTGTATTCTTGGCTTTAGAGAGTGCATTTTGTACCTGTGTGGCCGTTATTACTGGAATTTGGCAATCTTCTGGTATTGAGATGGGCCATTTAGGGGGTGAGAGTGGGGTGAAGTTGGCACTGAATCGATCTGCCAGGATATTGGCAATATCCTTCGGATCAGTATATTTAATGCCATTCTGTTTTAGCTCAGAGCAGATCTGAGCATTGCCATTTAGATTCTTGACATAGTTATAGAATGCTTTGTGGTTGTCTTTGGAATCTTTGGCAATTTTATTTTCGTAACTAGCTTTGGAGGATTTTATGAGGCATCTCAGTTTCTTACTGAGGCTAGTAAGGGAGTTTTTTGCAACCTGGGATTTTCCTCTTTTCTGCAAAAGTTTCTTCCTTTTGTTGTAAAGTTTGTTTATGGCAGGGGACCACCAGATTGGCTTCCTTTTTTTGGATGAGAGCATTTTGGTTCTATTTGGGATGGCACGATTCATGCATGAGTGGATGTGCTCGTACAGTGCCTTAGTGTAGGATTCAGCAGTTGAACTTTCAGTTCCTGTCTGCATGGGTGTCATGAAGTTTGTCACTTCTGACTTGAGTAGCATGAAGTTGGCTTTGGAGAAGTTTTTATAGTGGTTTCTTTACTGGGGGGTGGGGGTGGGATGTGGATGTTAAGGGTGATTAGCTTATGGTCAGACCTGACTAACGAGGGGGTGACCATAGGTATGGAGCATTGATTTCCCATGTTGGTAATGACCAGGTCTAGGATATTGGAGCCCCTGGTGGGACTATGGATTAGTTGATCCAGGGCATTGGAATTTATGAATTCCAAGAACCGTTGCACAAAGGTGTTGGGACATGAGTAGTTTTCCCAGTTAATGGCAGGGTAGTTAAAATCATTAAGTATTAGGGTGTTTGGTTCTATCTTAATATTTTCAAGTATGTTTAGAAAGGTGCAGTGAGAATCTTGGGGTATGGTGGGGGATCTGTAGCAAGCTACAATTTGGATTGCAGTCTTACCTAGTGTTAGTTGCACTTGGAGAATTTCAGTCACATTGTGTTGGTCAACTAGCCTGGTGGTGTGAATATCCTTGGTGAATATTGACACTCCTCCACCTTTAGTGTTTCGGTCCTGGTTTGGTGGCCGAAAAGTGTGGTAAGAGTTGTAGCCTGGTATTGCAGGGGTGCTCTCTGGAGCCTTGAACCAGGTCTCAGTTACTACACAGATATCGATGTTCTCCATTTTTAGGAGTGCCTCGAGAGAGTGCATTTTGAGGTTTAGACTTCTAGCATTGAGTAGCATTACCTTCAGATTTTGCATGCTTGTACCTGTTACAGTGGTGGTTTTGTCCTTTGAAGTTTGCCTAAAAAAGGCACTATAGGGGTGGCAAGAGCCTTAGCCAGTAACCTGAATCCCAGGGGCGACAGGTGCAGACCATCTCTGGCAAAGCATCATGGTCTGTCAATCATGTCATCCCAGGCAGACAGATACTGGATCCCCTTTGAATGACACCATAAGCTTAGCCAATTGTTGAAGTCAATCATTTTATCCTTATATTGTGGTATCATTCTGGGTGAAGGCAGGATGCTACTCAGGGCTAGGGTCATACCTGCCTGGGCCACATGATCCGAGAGCTTTTCCATGTCTCTTTTCATGTAGTCCAGGGAGGTATGTCTCAAGTCATTCACTCCAACATGGACAATGACAGAGTCATATTTGTACTTGTTGTGGAGTGACTTGAGTGCATGCGTTATGTGGCGGATCCTGGCACCCGACAGGCAGCTGACTGTAATTTTCTCCTTATTCAACCTGGTGAGAGGGACATCAGTGTGCCGGACTATAGAGTCACCTATGACTAAAGTGTTAGGTACATTGTCTTGCCTTACGGGCTGTTGCTGGGTGACACACTGGTGTTGTGAACTATGTGACACATTGGTTGTGATTGGTGTTTGTTTGCGTTTCAGCTTCAGAGGTCTTTGTTGCTTGAGCAGGTTACAGTTAAGGGCCTCTGCATATGTGGATTTAGTGTTGCTATATGTGGATGTTGTTGGTGCGGGTTTAGAAGGGCTATGTGTTGCTTGAGGTGTAGTGTGGGTGTTAACCCTCTCCTCTTGACTGTTTAGCACAATCTTGGGTGGAGAGAGCTTTGCTTCCATTTTGGCTATGTAAGTGCATCTCTCACAGGTTGTAGTGTTGAGTGGTAGGAGGAGAGGGTTGTCTGTGTACATGAGGCAATTGCTGCATTGCCCAAGTATGCCCAGATTCACCAGGTGGACAGGAGAAATCACCGGAAGCTGACCCTTGGACATGCCTGGTTTGGGGCTTTTTTTTTTTCTTTGTAAAGTATAGGAGCTGTTTCCTTAGCAAGGTACTTTGCAATTATAGGCTGTTTAGTGCCTACTATTAATTTCTCCCTGTTAACAAGGAGAGTTCAGTGTTTGTATGAGTTTAAGGCTTCCTAGTGCTTTCCAGCAGGAATTAGAGAAAGTGCTAGTCACAGGGATCCTTAAAGGTAAGATTGAAAATAATGCACTTTGCAGTGTGCACTAGAGAAGTTAGATGTGAAAGTAGGTAACTTGAGTTTTACCTGTTTAAAAAGTTAAGGTTTAGTGGAGAGTTACTATTTTTAAAACAGAAAGATGGATTGAAAGGGGTGGTCACTTTTGTATTTTGGTACTATGAAATACTGTAGGATGGCCAATAAATTTAAATAATTGAAGGGGTGGGATTTCAAAAATAATGATTTTGTGATTACTCACATAAGCCAGTGAAAGTAGAGAGAAATGAGATATATGGTCAGATTAACATAAGAGGCGGGCAACTAGAAAGACAGTGGTATTTAACAAGACAACTTAAATGGGTGGGAGGGCAGGAAAAAATTCTGCCTGACTCAGAACAGAGAGAGCTGTGGTCTCTTCTGAAGTTTTAATATGCTGTTAAAACAGAATGCAAGCAAAACACAAGGCAAAGAAAACAAACTACAGTATTCAAAATATAGAAAGGCAATACAGTAATACAAAAAATAAAAGCAAACTAACCTTTCCTTCACAGCAAAGTGTAGCAGAGTCTGGATGAGTCTTTCTGGTAAAACACATGGATGTACACATAGGCACATGTACAGTCCACCTTTCATGGTGGGGATCTCACTTATGCGACAGTTGTGCGATGTACAGGTATGTGATTACATTGTACAGTGTTGTGCAGAATGCATGTGGGTGTCCTCAGCCCTTGTAGCATTAGCAGGCCTCACTATCTGTAACACATCAGATCTGACAAATCTGTCCCACAGTATTTAACCACCACATGACATA
This sequence comes from Protopterus annectens, assembly GCF_019279795.1. Taxonomy (NCBI): domain Eukaryota; kingdom Metazoa; phylum Chordata; order Ceratodontiformes; family Protopteridae; genus Protopterus; species Protopterus annectens. The sequence goes on from NC_056732.1 coordinate 1,711,624,004, forward strand.
TATCACCACTACCTTAGCTGGCCTAAGGAATAGGCCTACTGGGTGGCCACCTAGGGTACGTCTCTAGCAGGGGTGCTTTTCCACTATTTATGTGGACACAAGGGTGGGGGCACCAGGAAGTGTGGTAGGGGGTACCATGGGGCCCTTTTGCCTAGGGCACCAGTTGACCTAAGGCCACTCCAGCGCACTGCATGCTGTCTTCTAGGCCACACACTACAACCTACATGGATATATGCACATATCAACATTCACTGACAGATAGCTGTCCACCCTTCGCTAACAGTTGCAGTATGTCCCTTGCCCTATGTACATGTGCAGATACAGATAGATACATACTGCTGCCACACATGGGTGATTTGCAGTGTGTAGAGTACTCTTTAGGAACATCTACAACATGCCAACACATACATTTGAGTTATATACCTTACCTTTGTATTTACCTGCTCCATGTGTTACGGTTTTGTATCTTTTTTTTTTTGCTGGTTTGATTTGGGTTTTTGCCCTCTATTTCACCTTCGGTCTCTGTTTCTGCCTCCCTTTTGTCTCTGTCTCACTCTGTGTGCATGTCTCTCACTCTCTGTCTCATGACACCTGCAATGATATAATTGCATGTGTGGACTGCAGGTACAGCCTGCTTTTCTAGGTATCTGCACTTGTGCATGTGACAGCCTCTGCACCAATTGCTGCCCACCATTCAGTAATTGCATGCAGCCTGCTGTTTGGTGATTGCATTACTCACTGTGATTGCAGCCCACTGCTATAAAATGCTAGGTTAGGTAGGCGTAGCCCTTTCAGATTTCAAAGGTGGGGCCCATTCTTGTTTGCTCTGGACACCGTTGTGTCAGTCTGAAGGTTGGTATATGTCTCTTATCTGATGCTAGGGTTGTAGCCAGTTATGTGCATGTTGTACTCATACCTGCATGTTGTTGCTTCCAGTACACACATCTCAGTGTAGACATGTACGCACCCCTCCAAATGCTAACACAGGATACATGGGAGTATGTACTTTTTTTCCTCACTTACACAATTAACCACCATACAAACATGGTTATTGCACTGTATTCCTGTGGCCAGTGTTCATCCTGGTCTGATACTGTGTGGTGTTTGTAAGGTGCTACTGTAACATTATTCCCTGCTAGGATGGCTGGTTCTCCTTTCACAGTCATGTCATGCAATTCCACAACCACTGCTGGTAAGACCCACAGAAAAGGGTTTGTGCTATACCATTCCTAATTTCCATTTACATTCCCTCATTGTAATGCATGGTATATTTATTTCAGAACCAAGTTATTTGTATATCTGCTGTGGCTTAGTGGTAATTCATGCAGTCTATTGTGTCAATGGTCTGGGGTTCGAGACTGGCAGAGGTTTTGTATTTTGCTGCTCAGCAGAACAAGGGCCCTGCCATACAGTGACTAAGGCACTTTTAAGCAGTAGTAAATGAGTTTGCGTGGGTTTGTGCAATGCTTAACTACGCTTATCTAAGCGCACACATGCGCACACTCACTTAATCCCGCTTACTACTGCTTAAAAGTGCTCACTCCCGCTAACCCCCGTGCTAAATTTCTTTGAAAGAAAAGAAAATGGGGAGATAGGAAAGTGGTGAAAAAGGGGGCATAGACAGGGAAAGACAGTAGGAAAACAAGCTCAGGATGTGCAGGACAGGTGTAGGGAAGGTCCATAGCTGCCCATTTCTTTGCCAGCAACAGCTGTGCATATGTTGAAAATTTGGAGTGAAATTTGAAACCTTCCACCCCTGAGTGAGGGGTGAGAACAACATAGTTTGTTGTACTGCCAATTAGAATTATCAGTGTACATGTCCAATGGACATGTGTGTGAAATGGGAAGCTATGTATGGGGCGTAATTTTTTTTCAGGTACAGATTGTCCTTTTTTTTTCAGGGGAGAGTGGTAAGTGAGGTACAGGAAGTAGGTATATTTGAGGAGGTAGGTTGGGTAGGTAAACAGACAAGACAAAACAAGACGCATACAGGGGCAGAGTATGACACATGGGGTGGGTAAACACAATTGACGAGGACGGATGTTTGGAAATCACAAGCCCATGAGCCCACAGATGGTAACAGTGGGCCTGATATCCCCACCCATGGGCAGTCACCACTGGACCTTCACAGACCTGAGGGTTGCTGTGCTGGGGGCTGCATAGGAGGGGCAGGCTCACCCGTGAGTCACACCACTCTTGCCTTGAGCTGGCATAGGAGATCAGTGACTAAATGCTGGATCTCCCTATGCACCACAACCCGGACCCTTCGGAGGGTGACAGGAGGCCCTTCTCTGCCCACACTTGCAGGGGGGGGTGAGCCCCATTTCCTGCAGCGCTTCCACCTGAAGGTAGCACAGGACCTACGGAGGAGGGTGGCCCGGGCTGTGCACCAGATCTGCTGGTGCCAGGTGCAACTGCCAGATGAGGTGGGACAGGTGGGTCCGCTGGGACCGGCCTTCCCATACATTCTGGGATTAGGTGTTTTTAATTACAACATAGACAACAGTATTCCAAGTTAGTTGTAACAGCATGCAGTAATATTCCCATTAACCCAACACACCAGGGTTACAACAGTTGAACAGCAAGCATAACACATGCATGTATTGAATGACAGTGGACATGCCAACAGCATGCAGGAATGATTGGTGGCAACAAGCCACCAAGATTGTGATGTTTTAACAGGGGACATGCATCAAAGTAGTTGCAGATTTTTATAACAATAGGACATATGCCCCAACAAATGTTATGAGATTACACATACCCATTGAAGTGTGGAATTGCATTGTTTATGCACATGGAGTAGGGTGTAAAAAGAAACCTCCATTAACATCTTATTAGTAACCTCACCACAGAATTCGATAACCAAGCAAATAAAAAAGGCTAAATCCGGTACAATAAAGGATGTCCAAAGATCCAAAACAAGCAGGCAGCCAAAGTAAAATAGTAGCAGGTTTATTGTCCAAAAGTAAACATAAATCCAAAACGACTATAATTCAAATAAAATAAAGCAAATTGTTGAGCGCTTTCGTCTCCACATCCGGAGACTTCATCAGAATAAATTAGGATAAGTCAAGTTCCCTTTTATATTCAACATAATGAGTTAATTGAATCATTACCCACTTAAGTATGAAAACGTAACAAGCAACAGTTTTCATTTAAAGACATAGAATAAAAAGCACTTCCTGATCCACTAGTGCATGTACAGGTAATTCATCTTCCAACTGTATTGTATGCCCCATTTATCCATTATGAAAACTCAAATACAATACTTAACATTTCTTCCATAAGTTTTAATACCAGGAAGGTGTTTTAAAAGGAGATATATAAAGAATATAAATACAAATGTAAATATAAGTATAAGTATAAATATGAATATAAGTATAAATATAAATATGTTTTAAATATAGGCAGTAGAGGTATGAGAGTTAAAACAGTATATGTTTTTGAACCTAATTGAGCAAGTACCAAGTATATATATATGTGGAATATGTATATACATGTATATATGTGTCCCTATATACTCTGAGAAAGTCACTTTAACATTGAACATCTATAAATGTATACATAGGTAAAAAACTAAAAATGTATTAAGAAATCAATACATTAATTAATAAATAAAAAAATATATAAATATAGATGTAAAAAGTATATATGTTGTATATATATAATATATAATATATAATATTTAATTCTGTGTATACATAAATATGATTACTAGTATAAGCATGCATATGTGCTCACACATCTAATCCCTTGGATGCTGTGCTAATTTCCAGATGAATGAACATAAAAATAAGGATTTGGTTATTCAAATTATACTTCAAATGCAATTGAATTGTGATAAAGTAATACATTTTGAGCATCTGCTCTATAATTATGTTTGCAGCATCATAATAAATAAATAAATAAATAAATACTATTACAAGTTATAAAATTGTGAATTATAATGAATAAATATAAATATATACATATGATTTACAATATATAAATACATAAAAACATGAGTTAATAAGAGAATGGATTAGTAAAAAATGCATATTTAAGTAAACCAATGCCTATGAATATAAATGTAAAAATAAATGTAAAAATACTAGTAAAAATAAACTGTTCACAGTTCTAAAACTACACACATTCTATACCCTGCTAAGAAGTGCTACAATAGATTCATTTCCAGAAATGTTGGTTGGAGATGCAATTTCGTACTAAAGACACACCTTATTTTCTTCCTTTTATTATCCACCCTTTATTATTTTAGGATCCATGGCTAGGATCTTAAGTGCTGGTGTGATTGAAATATGGTCATTTAGTCCTTTGCCACAGCTTGCATCCAGCCTTAGTTGCCATATCATTTCTCTATACTCAATTTTAGTTTCCCAATCACCTCCTTGTTCAGGATATTGCACCACCTCTAATACCCAAAACTTGAAATCAGCCTTTTCACATTTTATGGTATGTCTATATAGTGCGTTGTTTTCGTTGTGTCTGTTTATGTCCCGAATATGCTCATAAATCCTATTTCTCAACAACCTCTCCATTTTTCCTACATAAAAACTCTCACAGGTCGTACAGATCACTAAATATACTAAGCCCTTGGTGTAACAGCTGCTGTAGCTTTTAGCTACTAGTTTTTGGGGGATACTTGCAATTCTAATCTCTTTCTCATTGTAAATATAGGAACATTGTGCGCATCTGCCACATTTGTGGGTTCCATGTTTCATACTAGTTCCTTCAGCCTGTGTTACTTTTTCTTTCTAAGATATTTTTGATGTTAGAATTCCTCCTAAAACTAAACCTCAATTTGTTCTTAAAAACATCTGTTTTAGTTGCAATATTTCTGAACATATCCCATATTTCATGTATTCCTTTCTTTAACCATTTTGTGCCATAAAAATATGTGGTAATCAGGTAAGGTGTTGATTTCACTTCTATCTCTCTTCCCTTCTCACAACCCAGGTTCTGTTCACTGAAATTACCATTTTCTACTTCCTGGTATTTACTACTAAGGAGTGGCATGTATCTGGTCCCCCTTCCTGATATCACATATTCTTTAACAGAGTTGATAAGGTTAGTAGGGTATCCTCTTTCCACAAAGAGGTTCTCTAAATAAGCTATTTCATTCAAAAATTCAACCTCATCAGATATCATCCTAGCCATCCTTATCATCTGTCCTTTAACTATGTTCCTTTTGAGTTGTTTAGAATGATCACTATGATAATGTAAATATGAGTTCGAAAAATGATCCTTTCTATATATATTCGACTTGTAGCACTTGTTAATCACATCCTTGGTAAGCTTGACATCCAAGAAATGTGCCTCCTCAGTTTCTATCTGATAAGTGAAGCTTAAAAAAGAGGTTGTACCATTAATATAACTAATAAATTCATCAATTTTCTCCTTAGATCCTTCCCAGAAAATAAATATATCGTCCAAAAACCTAAAATATTGCACTATATATTGGTTGTATTCCGTTTTAAAAACATATTCTCTCTCCCAATATAGCATTATAATATTTGCATAAACAGGTGCGCATGCTGAACCCATAGCCACTCCTTCATTTTGATGATAGTAATCCCCCTCAAAATAAATAAAGTTATATTTTAGTACCAATTCCATGCTTTCTAATACATTCCTAAAATCAGAAGGTGTAAGCCAATCCATCTCACCCAAAACTTTTTCAAACCATTCTAGTCCTATTTTTTGGGGTATTACTGTGAACAATTCTTTTACATCAATGGTAATAAAAAACATATTATCCTTAAAAAACATTTTACTTATTTTACTTAAAAAATCCCAAGAATCTTTTAAAATATGCTTCCATCTGGAATAGATTTCTTTGATCATTGCATCCACATATATAGCCATAGGCTGTGTCTTCGATCCCTGTGAAGCAACAATAGGTCTCAAGGGGGGGTCCCCTAAGGATTTGTGTACTTTCGGAATTCCAAAGATTCCTGGAATAACAGGTTTGGCTACTTTCAAATATTTGTATATTGCCAAGTCTATCAAACCAGTGAAGAGATTGTCTTCCAAAATTAAGTCAGTTTTCCTATAGAAAATATTGATTTCATTTTTAGTAACAATGCTGTAGTTTTGGTCCTTATCTAATATTTCTTTCATTTTCCTAATATACTCCCATGTCTCCATTAACACCATGCCCCCTCCCTTGTCTGGCTTCATCACTCGAATACCTCTGTTACTGCTTAAATCATATAATATTTTCTCTTCTGTCTTGTTCAAATTATACATCTTCTCATTATTAGTTTTGTATTCTATCCTCATTTTATTGATAACACATCTTTCGAAATTGGCTATCTCATAATGTAGGGGTGGATTCCAAGTACTATGCCTATTAAAACTAACCTCATTAACCATGGTGTCCTCCTTGTGTATATGCATAAAATTTAATTTTCTTGTGAACAATTTAACATCCAAGATAAGCTTGTCTATATTAGGTTTTCTTGCTGGAACAAAGGAAAAGCCTTTGGTAAATAAATCAAAATAATTTCTGTCAACCACCAAATCTGTGTAATTGAAAATGTGGAGACGAAAGCGCTCAACAATTTGCTTTATTTTATTTGAATTATAGTCGTTTTGGATTTATGTTTACTTTTGGACAATAAACCTGCTACTATTTTACTTTGGCTGCCTGCTTGTTTTGGATCTTTGGACAGCCTTTATTGTACAGGATTTAGCCTTTTTTAGCATCTTATTAGTACTTTAACTGTACACTATATTCCTATTGACTGCAGGTGTATATCCCCTACATGTATTCTTACACTAAGCAACATGCATTTGATTGCATTATGGGTTTTGCTACTTCATGATATACCTGGCCTATATCTGACATGGTAACTCTCCAAGATGCAAATGTTACTGCTACATACTTGTATTAAATTGACTTGTTTATGTATGTGCACATCTGGATGTGTTCACATGGCTTTTCACTTGTTTTCTACACAACCCTACTTTTCAGGTAACACACTTAAGTTTCTGGGGAACACCTTGACAGGGTACTCGTGTGCCAGATTTACCTATGCATGTCAGCCATTTCACAACTGTTTAGGACTGTTGCATACTTCGCAGCTACTGGCACTTCCTTCATCCACTTTATATGGGACTGCACTACTGGGGGTTGTCAGCACTTACTACAACAGAGTAGCATTTCTTCACTGCAAGGGTTAAACAACATTTCTGAGTAACTGGCACATACACACTGCAAGTATTATACCTTTCTTATTTACATTATAACTCTTTTCTACAGGCTCTCTCCTGTATTTGACATTACACTGCATACAGTAGACCTATTCAGGAAATGTTATACCTTTATAGGTTACAAAACTGTTTTACAGGCTCACTCACGTTTTATCTATGATAGTGCATGCAGAGATAGTATTCCAGACATGTTTTTGCTTTATTCATGGGTTACTACACTCTATTCCTGCCTATCTGACTTATGATATGTAACAGTACATGCAGAGGATTTATTCAGGGAATGAATGTTTTTTTACTTCACAGCTACTGCCACTTCCTTCATCCACTTCCTATGGGACTGCACAACTGTGGGTTGACAGCACCTAATACAATAGTACTACTTATTATTGCAAGGGTACAACAACATTTCAGAGTAAGTGACACAGACACACTCCAAGGTTTATACCTTTACTAATTACATTGAACACTCTTTTCTACAGGCTCTCTCCTTTACTTGTTATTACAGTGCATACGGAAGACATATTCAGGACATATTATACCTTTCTTGATGGGTTACAACACTCTTTTTCAGGCCTGCTCACTTATATGTTATGACAATACATGTAGGGATAGTATTCCAAAATTATTTTAGCTTGATTGGTGGGTTAGTACACTCAGTTTCTGGCTCACTGACATTTGTTATATAACAGTACATGCAGAGGATTTAATCAGGACATTTTATTGCTGTATTATTGGGCTTAAACACTTTTCTCATGCTCACTCACATATATCCTGTAACAATACATGCAGAATATTTATTAACCTGCTTGGTGGAACAGCCTTAGCAGCCTATCTGCATAGGCTTGCTGATTCATAGTGTGAGCACCTGCAGCTGTGGAGTAAATAAAGGGATATTGAGACATAGCTATCCATTATTTAGACTATTTTAGCTTATCTTACTTACTGCATTCCATGGCTACCTACTTAGTAGTGGGGCATCCCGCATTTGACGGGCCTCCTGGATCCACTGGTTCAGAAGGTCCTGCTTCTGCCTCTTCAGGTCTGCATGGTGGTGACTGACCTGCTCACCAGTCCGAGGGATGCCTGTAGCACTGGTGAGTTCATGAGCCAACCGGTTCCAAGCCTCTGCCTTATACTCCATTCCTTGCAACTGGCCCTGCAGGAGTCGTGTCTCATGCCAATGGACTAGGAGCCAAACCATATATCTTGACTCCTCGATGCCCCAACGTTGCGCTCGAAAGCACGTTCCCTCTCCAGCACCAGATATTCTAACTGCAGATGGGAGCTACAATCAGTTATGGTGAGTATTCCCTCCTATGAGGCTTAAATATGCCGCATTTCCTGCACTTTTCTGTGATTGGCCATTTTTGAATATTCTTGGCTGACTGCAGACATGCTTAGCAATGGTTAAGCAAACATTTATTACTATATATATATATGTTAACAGTGGATGTTTTTCAGAAGCTGTAGTGGCTTACTGGTTCAGTACTTTGATTATGGTGCACAGTGTCCTGGGTTCAAACCTTATCATTGTATTTTATTTTACTGCTGTCCAGACATGTTAGGGGGCATGGCTGTGTGTAAGCAGCTTTGCTCTACGTTGCTCCACGTTGCCCAATAGGGCGCTGTTTGGCCCGTCGCGTACATCTGTGCAAACCAATTGCGCTGGGTAAAGTGCTATTTAGCTTAGGGCAACTATTTTGCGCTGGGTAAAGCGCGATTTTGCTATGATCAACTACATTGTGCTGGGTAAAGAGCGAGTAACTAGGGGCAGCTACATTGCACTGGGTGAAGCACTGCTTAACTGCGGGCAATTTTATATTGCGATCCTTTAAAATATTTATTTTATTCACTGATACATCGGCCATTTCACTGCTTTTTAGTTGTGTTTAAACATATATTATGTTGGGTATTATTGCATATACTGATTTGAAAAATAAATACGAAAGGGAGTGGTGCGACATAAACCGTAAATGCCTCTTCATTGTGCGAACGCTCCACCATTACGCCATTGTTATTTGGTGTGATTTGCATAAACATTCTTTCTTATGCTCTTCCATGTGAGAATTGCTAACTGTAACTAAGCAATGGGCGCACCCGCGCACACACTCACAAATACGGGCAGCTATTTTGGGTATTTAAAAATATTTTATGGTTATGCGTTTTAGATGTGTGATGGGGGTTTACATTATCAGGCTGTGAGGTGTTGGGTGCAGGAACATTTGTGTGGATTCGCTCTTGTTTATTTCCTTTTTTTAAACACTTGCAGGGGCGTGGACATTTGGACTGCTCGGCAGTCGGACACGCCCCCTGCTTTCTTACATGGTCCATGTAAGACTTACGGTTCAGTCAGTGTGCCCTCATGCATATTCATGACATCATACCATTCAACTGCAGCCTCCGAGTAAGACTTATTAAGTCTTACATGGAGGATTCGTAAATCTGAGGGAATATCTGTGACTCTTCACAGACCATAAATTCTGGCTTGCCTTCTGTTCAGAAATGCCATCCACCTGTACAGTCCAGAAGTAAAGAACTAATGGTCCTTCACTCTGCCTGAAAGAGTCTCATGCATTAGTTTCTGATTTTCTTCATTTCTGAGTAATGCTTTTCTGGATGGGGGGAATGGACCAGAAAGCAAAATTTGAGAAGGTGAAAAATATCGCAGATGTGTGCGCACTTGAGAAGTAGATTTAATTTCAGTTTCAACAGTTTTGCTACATTTCACTTTAAGCAGACACATAGTGCAGTTTACACACTATAAGATTGGTAGCAACAAATAAAAAAAACAATCACATGTACTTCAGCTTAACATAGTTTGTTATCATAAATCACTATATATACACATTATTTAAGAGGTATTATTTATGTAAGCTTTTCTTTCTGGTTTGCCATATCACCCAAGAAGATGCATCTATATAGTCAAATAGACTTTCAAATGGAAGTAGACGAAGCATTGCCTTGTGGACAAGGCAGGGGTTACTTTAAAGTAACATGAAATAAGCAGATTTCTATGTTATTTTCTAGACATTGTTCTGAATACCTTAATTTTGATGTTATGCTTTTTCTTGTAAGAAATTGTTATACTTCTTCAAACTGTTGTAGATGCCTTGTTGAAAGGCTACTAAAACCAATGTAATCTTCAATAATGGGTCAGATCACTGAAGTATAAATTAGCAAACCGATCTTCTGGAGTGACTAGATACTGCACTTCAAGTTTAGAAATGCTACAGAATATCGACATGCTAATATTTTGTTTAAATTGTTGTCTACCACTTTTATAGATCTTTAATCACGTTGTTATTTCTTATGATTTTGCCATTTATGCATTTATAGAAAATAACGATGAGCTCTTGACAGAAGTATTCTTATTGATTATCTCTTGGAACTTTTTGTATGAAGTTCTTATGTAACTCAATGTACAATCATTACCATGTTTGGTCATTAACAGCCTCATTTCCCAGTTTTATATCTTAGAAGAATAGTCCAAAAAAGATGTGTTTCCAAAACAGAGCTCTGTGCACATCAGTGTAGATAAGCAACCACTACCCTGACTTTTGGTGTTTTAATTAACTATTGTTTTACACATAGAATAACATGTGCAGTTACATTTAACAGTTTTAACTGATGCATTATTTCCTCATGTGGAATACTGTCAAATGCCTTAGCAAAGTCAGGATAGCCAGCAAGCAGGGTCTGCACTTCATTAAGTGCTGCTTTTACTCTGCAAAGAATGCTACATGGTTTTAGAAAATATTTTATTTTAAGAAAGAAGCCACTACTGAATGATATCTAATATATCTGTGTCCTCTGTGTCCCTTCGGATAAACTCCATTATGACTTTCTCCATGATTTTATACAGAATACTTATCAGGCAAGTGGGCCTAAACCATTTGGTTCTAATATACCCCCCTTGTGAATTCAGGGACATGTTCACATTCTAATATTTTAATTTGAAAACAGAGGATTAATTATTTCTTTCTTTTTATATAAGAAACCACCAGGTATGTTGTCTGGTTACATGAAACTTGAATTTGTAACTTTACTTGTAGAATCCCCCTCTCTTAAAACCCTCTTTTGCGCGGTTTTGTGTGTTTTTGCGCATAGCGCAGCATCGGGCAGTGCCGCTTAATCAGGTTTAAACTATTCCCGGCTCCACAAAGTCTGCTCTTCAGTTTTTCCCTTAGAACTGTTCCAAATCTCAAAATAAGCACTCTATTTTCCTTCTAAAACCCAGCAGTAGCTAGGATAAGTGTCTTATAAGTAATAAACTAAAGCACTATACCCTCTTATACTCCCTTTAAGTACTTGGCTCCCTATTGGTCCTTTTTGATCAAGTCAAAAAGTAATTCCTTATACTATTCTGGCATGCCCAAAAGTCAGTTTCAGGTTTACTCTCTAGTCCAGCTGGTGAATATGGGAATCTTGAGGCAATGTTACAACTGCCTTATGTACACAGACCACCCTCTCCTCTTCCCAACAAGCTCAAATATATGTGAGAGATGCAACTATATAGCCAAACTAGAGGCTGAGCTCTCTCAACATAGTACTGGCACGGTCAGTCTGGAGGAGAAGGTAATCACACACACCACAAATCCAGTCTCATATAGACCTATCGCAACAGCAAACCAAACACATAAACACACAAAAACATACTCGGAGGCTCAAAATAAAAATCTGCCCAAGCAACAGAGACCTCCAAAGCAGACATCCAAGCAACCGCTACCCCACAACAATACCCACGTATCACATAGTTCACAAAGTCAGAGTGCCACACAGTCACAGCCCTTAAGGCTAAATAACACACCTAATACACTTGTAATAGGTGACTCTATCGTCAGACACACTGACGTCCCTTTCACCAGGCTGAACAAGGAGAAGGTCACTGTAAGCTGCTTGTCAGGTGCCAGGATCCGCCACATAACACAAGCATTCAGGTCACTCCAAAGCAAGTACAAATATGACTCTGTCATTGTCCATGCTGGTGTGAATGACCTGAGAAGTACCTCCCTGGATTACATGAAAAGAGACATAGAGGAGCTCTCTGATCATGTGGCCCAGGCCGGTATGACCCTGACCTTGAGTAGCATCTTACCCTCGCCAAGAATGATACCACAGTATAAAGACAAAATGATCAATTTCAACACTTGGCTAAAGTATTGGTGTCACTCAAAGGGGATCCAGTGTCTGTCAGCCTGGGATGACATGCTTGACAAGCCACATTGCTTCACTAGGGATGGCTTGCACCTGTCACCCCTGGGTTTTCGAATACTGGCCAAGGCTCTTGCCACCCCTATAGTGCCTTTTTTAGGCAAGGCTCAAAAGACAAACCCACCTCCTTAGACAACACAAGGAAAAAGAAACTAAGGGTAATGCTGCTCAATGCCAGAAGTCTAAACCTCAAGATGCATGCACTCGAGGCTCTCCTCAGTATGGAGAATATCGACACCTGTGCAGTAACAGAAACATGGTTCAAAGTTCCCGAGAGCACGCCAGCACTACCAGGCTATACCTCATACCATGCTTTTCAGCCCCAAACCTCAGACCGAACCACAAGAGGAGGGGGACTATCCATATTCATCAAAGATACCCATACCTCCAGACTAGTGGCACTGCACAAAGAATCTGAGACCATCCATGTGCAACTAACAGTGGGCAAAACTGCCTTCCAGTTTGTAGCCTGCTACAGTCCACCCTCCCAAACTCAGGAACCCCACTCGGCTTTCCTGAAGACACTGGAGAATATGAAAGTCTCTCCAAACACCGTTATATTGGGTGACCTTAACTAACCAAACATAGACTGGGAGCACTACTCAACCCCAGGTAGTTGAAGTTGCCCAGTATAATGGTGTTCGGTGAGATCTTCATGTTCTCCAATGTTTTCAGGAAAGCCGAGTGGGATTCCTGACTTTGAGAGGGTGGTCTATAGGATGCTATAAACTGAAAAGCAGTCTTTCCCACTGTTAGTTGAACATGGATGGTCTCCGATACTTTGTGCAATGCCACTAACCTGGAGGTGTGGATATCCTTCATAAATATGGAAACTCCCCCTCCTTTTGTGGTTTGGTCCGGGTTTTGGGGCCGAAAAGCATGATATGCGGTATAGCCTGGTAGTGCTGGGGTGCTCTCTGGAGCCTTGAACCAGGTTTCTGTCACTGCACAGATATCGATGTTCTCCATACTGAGGAGAGCTTCAAGTGCATGCATCTTGAGGTTAAGACTTCTGGCGTTTAGCAGCATTACCCTTAGTTTCTTGTTCCTTGTGCTGTCTATGGGGGTGGGTTTGACTTTTGAGCCTTGCCTAAAAAAGGCACTATGGGGGTGGCAAGAGCCTTGGCCAGTATTCGAAAACCCAGGGGTGACAAGTGCAAGCTGTCCCTAGCGAAGCAACGTGGCTTGTCGAGCATGCCATCCCAGGCTGACAGACACTGGATCCCCTTTGAATGACACCAAAATTTTAGCCAATTGTTAAAATCGATCATTTTGTCTTTGTACTGTGGCATCATTCTAGGTGAGGGTAAGATGCTGCTCAAGGTCAGGGTCATACCAGCCTGGGCTACATGATCAGAGAGCTCCTCTATGTCTCTTTTCATGTAGTCCAGGGAGGTACATCTCAGGTCATTCACACCAGCATGTACAATGACTGAGTCATATTTGTATTTGCTTTGGAGTGACCTGAGTGCTTGAGTTATGTGTTGAATCCTAGCACCCGACAGGCAGCTCACCATGAACTTCTCTTTATTCAGCCTGGTGAGCGGGACATCAGTGTGTCTGACAATAGAGTCACCTATAACAAGAGTATCAGGTGTGTTATTCAGCCTTAAGGGCTGTGGCTGCTTGGCACACTGACTTTGTGGGTTATGTGTTGTGTGTGTTTTGTTTTGAGGTAGCGTTTGCTTGGTTGTCTGCTTTGGAGGTCTCTGTTGCTTAGGTAGATTTTTATTTAGAGCCTCTGAGTATGTTTTTGTGTATTTATGTGTTTGGTTCGCTGATGTGGTGGGACTATGTGATACTGGAATTGTGTTGTGTGAGGTTACCTTCCCCTCCTGACTGGTTAAACCAGTTTTGAGATGAGAGAGCTCAGCCTCCAGTTTGGCTAAATAGTTGCATCTCTCACATATACTTGAACCTGTTTGGAGGAGGAGAGGGTTGTCCGTGTACATGAGACAGTTGTAACATTGCCTCAAAATTCCCAGATTCACCAGCTGGACTGGAGAGGAAACCATTGACTGACCTTTGGACATGCTAGAGTAATAGGGAAACTGAATTTAAGACGGACCAATAGAGGACCGGGTAATCGTAGAGAGTATAAGAGTAAGTAGTGCTTATGGTTTAATAGTGCTAACTTGTAGGATTACTTAATTGGACCAGTGAAGGGCCTTAGAATGAGAATATGGTGTTTAAATTGAGAGATAGAGCAGTTCTAAGGGAAAAAGTGAAGAGCAGGCTTTGTGGAGCCAGGAATAGTTTAAACCCAATTAGGCGGCGCTGCCCACTGTTGCTCTATGCACAAAAATACGCAAAACTGCGCAAAAGAGGGTTTTAAGAGAGGTAGATGAAGGAGTTTTGGAATTGACCCAAAATGGCCAATAAAACTACAGTTTCAAGTCAGCAACCACTCCCACAGGGGCAGGCAGGCTGCTCAATGTTGCCCACTGCCACTGATCAACAGAGAGACTTACCCTCAGCCCAAGCAAAAAATGGCCCCACGGAAACTTACAAACAGTTAAAGAACAGCAAGCCTGTAACTGAACCTTCTTAAATCTCAGAAAAGTGGGAAAAAAGCAAGATTTTTTTGGGTTTTTTTGTTTTTTCAGAGATAGCAGAGGTTCACAAGTATCAACAAGTTATAACAGTGCAGTAAATGACCCCAAACAAGAGTGCTAGGCCAAAGACAGATAAAATGCAAGTTTTGAGAAAAAAACGATTTTAAAAATAAGTGCAAACAGGAAATTCAGTAAACAGCTTTAGGTTGTGCTCTAAATACAGTTACTAATGCAGAAATCAAATTTAACAAGCCAGAAAATGCTCAAAATAGGTGGCTATGCAGAAAAACTTAGCAAATAAACAGAGGAACAATATTTAAAATCTCAAAAGTGGCTCCTTTCTTCTCTCAGCATTTTCTCCTCTTGGTGGGTGCTTCACCAACAGCCAACAAGCCTGAAAAGATGCCAAAACCACGAGGCAACCAGGTTTTAAGAGAGGAAGATGAAGGAGTTTTGGAATTGACCCAAAATGGCCAATAAAACTACAGTTTCAAGTCAGTAATCACTCCCACAGGGGCAGGCAGGCTCCTCAATGTTGCCCACTGCCACTGATCAACAGAGAGACTTCCCCTCAGCCCAAGCAAAAAATGGCCCCACAGAAACTTACAAACAGTTAAAGAACAGCAACCCTGTAACTGAACCTTCTTAAATCTCAGAAAAGTGGGAAAAAAGCAAGATTGTTTTTTTTTTGTTTTTTCAGAGATAGCAGAGGTTCACAAGTATCAACAAGTTATAACAGTGCAGTAAATGACCCCACACAAGAGTGCTAGGCCAAAGACAGATAAAATGCAAGTTTTGAGAAAAAAATGATTTTAAAAATAAGTGCAAACAGGAAATTCAGTAAACAGCTCTAGGTTGTGCTCTAAATACAGTTACTAATGCAGAAATCAAATTTAACAAGCCAGAAAATGCTCAAAATAGGTGCCTATGCAGAAAAACTTAGCAAATAAACAGAGGAAAAATACTTAAAATCTCAAAAGTGGCTCATTTCTTCTCTCAGCGTTTTCTCCTCTTGGTGGGTGCTTCACCAACAGCCAACAAGCCTGAAAAGATGCCAAAACCATGAGGCAACCAGGTTTTAAGATAGGAAGATGAAGGAGTTTTGGAATTGACCCAAAATGGCCAATAAAACTACAGTTTCAAGTCAGTAACCACTCCCACAGGGACAGGCAGGCTGCTCAATGCTTTTCACTGCCACTGATCAACAGAGAGACTTCCCTTTAGCCCAAGCAAAAAATGGCCTCACAGAAACTTACAAACAGTTCAAGAACAGCAAGCCTGTAACTGAACTTTTTTAAATCTCAGAAAAGTTGGAAAAAAGCAAGATTTTTTTTGTTTTTTTGTTTTTTCAGAGATAGCAGAGGTTCACAAGTATCAACAAGTTATAACAGTGCAGTAAATGACCCCACACAAGAGTGCTAGGCCAAAGACAGATAAAATGGAACTCATAAACAAAGAAATTGGGAACCTCCAAACACTGGATCCTACCCAGTTCGGCTTTGTTAAGGGCAGATCTTGCCTCTTGAACCTGGTCAATTTCTTTGAAACTGTCACCAAGGCCATAGACGAAGGGAAGGTAGTCCACACAGCATACCTTGACCTTGCAAAAGCCTTCGACACAATACCCCACTTGGGCATCATAAATAAGCTCACCAACTTAAATATCAACCCCTATGTCACAAGATGGGTTGCAAACTGGCTTAGGGATAGAACTCACATGGTCAGAATTGCAGGTGCCATGTCAGACTCTAAACCAGTTACAAGTGGCATCCCACAAGGCTCAGTCCTAGGACCTCTCTTGTTCGGTATATATTTCTCTGAGGTACAGGCTAACACAGGAGGACTATGGCTGACAAAGTTTGCAGATGACTGCAAACTGGGGGCCATAATCAACTCACCTGCTGACACAAGCATCCTCCAAAAAGGTCTCACAGAGATGGATAACTGGGGCTAGAGCCATGGCCTAAAGCTAAATGCCAAAAAGTGCATAGTCATCCCCTTTGGGAAAAACAAAGTGCCCACAAATTACCACATAGGTGGTAATCCATTAAGTATGGAAGAAGCAATTAGGGATTTGGGGACCCAAGTAGATTGCAATCTCTCCTTTGACAATCACATTGCCAAAGTGGTTAGAAAGACATTCTATATAGCCCACCTTATCACGAAGGGGTTCACATCTAGATCAAGAGAGGTTATTGTGCCCCTCTACTCATCACTCATCAGGCCCATAATTGAATACAATGCCTCATTTGGGATGTACCTTACCCGACACCTGCTACAACTAGAAAGACCCCAAAAGTACCTCACCAAGAGGATCAAGGGACTCAAACAGATGCCCTACGCAGTTAGGCTAAAGAAACTCCAGCTCTACTCAGTTGCTTACCGCCTACTCAGAGGCGACCTGTGTCTGACGTATGAAGCCATGTCCAACCCAGAATTAATGGACATGCTCCACCTCAAGAAATCCAAATCCATCAGAGCTACATGCTCCAGTGACTTAAACCTCAGCACAGAAATAAATAGAACATGCTGGAGGGACAGATTCATATCCCAGAGGCTCCCCTCACTCTGGAACAAAATCCCAATCCATGTTAGACAGAGCCCCTCAATGACCCTCTTCAAGAAGAATCTTGACGTTTGGATGGGAGATTGTAAATTTACCCCTGGGATCTCTTCTGTGTCACTGCTAGACAGAGGCATGGTAAACTAACCTTAAATGGCCTATCTTCTGTGACCTACTATACAGAGGCACAGTCAACTAATCTAAAAAGGGTGGTGAAAGCCAAACACTCTTTGGCTAGGCTTGTATATGCCCAAGGGCAGATAGCCTATTATCAACCTATGAACCTATGAACCTAATCACATCTGTAATTATATAAAGGATGTCTCCCTTTGTCTCATAGGATCATTGATTCATAAGTTAGACTTGAACTTATGACCAAAGAGCCCCTGAGGAACTTAGATATATAGAATGAACAGCAGATGCAGGGTGGTATCCAACGAGATGGAGCCCGAATAATGAAAAAATTCTTTACTCAATCCAATGATCAAAATGAAGTATAAATACACATAAAGTCACAGTTTAAAAATGATAAAACAACAAGTTAAGCGCTTTTGTCAATACTCAGACTTCTTCAGAACAGTGAATTGCTGGCTAATAACTCCTTAAATACACACCCAGTCAATTAGTAAAATATTACCCCTCATCATTTCCTTTCAATTAAGAAACACCACAGGAAGTGTAAGATAGTAGTGAATACTCCCCCTGTTTGCAAGTACACAAAAAGTCAACTACCCAAATGTTAATTCAATTCTTGAACAAGTTGATTTGGGACAAAGGGGCGGACCTGTTGAGGAATATTTGGAGTACATTGAGTTAAAGTGGCAGATCAGACTGAATGCATACTCCCCTCCACGTCTTAATGATAGAATTTCTATAGCACCACTTTTGAAAATTAAACAGTTATTTATGTTATGATTTATTTATATTGTTATTGGTATTTTTTGCCTTATAACATTCTTTACATGTGACACTATTGATTTAACATTTGGTTAGTTGACTTTTTGTGTACTTGCAAACAGGGGGAGTATTCACTACTACCTTACACTTCCTGTGATGTTTCTTAATTGAAAGGAAATGATGTGGGGTAATATTTTACTAATTGACTGGGTGTGTATTTAAGGAGTTATCAGCCAGCAATTCACTGTTCTGAAGAAGTCTGAGTATTGACGAAAGCGCTTAACTTGTTGTTTCATCATTTTTAAACTGTGACTTTATGTGTATTTGTACTTCATTTTGATCATTGGATTGAGTAAATAATTTTTCCATTATTCGGGCTCCGTCTCGTTGGATACCACCCTGCATCTGCTGTTCATTCTAGTTTTTATTCTGCTTACTGAACTTAGATATATCATACAGGAAGAAATATGAGTATACTAATTGCCTCTGGCCAAAAAAATATTTCTGCAAGCTCCCAGCATCACTGTATGGCTTCCCATTCAATCATCTAGGGTGGTTTTGAAGGTAGATGAAGAGTTACTCTGATATGTAAAGAGATTCTGTTAGAAATACAGGGGATGTGAAGGGTTAAGAACCTTTTGTGCCAAGAGGTGTTGTTAATCTTATGGTAGAGGTTAAGTTTTTTTAGAACAAACATCTCTTAGATTGCTGGCTTTATGAGAATGGGTCAAATTATGTAGGACTGTAGTTGAACCAATGTACCTCCTTGAACCTGGATAAGATATACTAACAGATAAGGAGTGCAAGGCAGAATGACTTTCTAGTCATGACCAAGACATGGTGGTCAAAAAAAAGTTCAGTTTCAGCAAAGGAACCCATGTCTCTGATAATTGTGTCTGTTTTTTTGGGGGGGTTACAAGGAGAGGGTGGAGGGATTATCTGCATTTTTTTGGCATTTAGGGTGAAGCCATGGCTGACACGTCAGACATTGACCGTATCTAAGCACTACTGAAGTATCTGAGGATTAGAAGGGGATTTGACAACTACACCCACTGTGCAATCATCTGGAAATTTGTATAGCCACAGTCTTTTGATGTTTGACTTCACTTCTGAAAAGTAAATGCCAAAGAGGATAGGAACCAGGATGGAACCTTATAAAACATATTTCTCCATCACAGAGAGGTGGTCTCTACCTACATAGTATGAGTTTTATCAGTGAACCAATTAGCTATCCAACGGATAGCATATATGATAATGCTGATGATGTTAAAAAACATAGTATGTTCAAAGTAAGCAGTATCGACTTTCAGATAGTCATCTAGGCTTTATTAAACCAATTAAAAAAAAAGAAAGAAACAAGCTGAGTAGGCAAGACCTGCCTTTTATGAAACCATTCTGTTTTAACTCAAGGGTTTGAAGGTCTTTCTGTCCCTGTTTATTGGGTCATCAGTAATGCATGCCATAACCTTACAGATAACACTAGCAAGACTGACAGGTCTACAATTTCTGGAGTCAATGACGGCACCACCTTTGTGCAGTGGCACAGCTATGGCTACTTTCTATAATTCTGGAACATAGGCTATGACAAGTGTGAATCCAGATATTCTCAATGGAAGAATGTATTGCTGTTACATCCCTGGAGCCTGGCTGGCTCACCAAAATCCAAATCCAATAATTCAAATAATTCTCATGGAGACCAAAGGGGTGTTGTTGTAGGTTTATTTCAGTTAAAAGCAGCTTCTAAGTCATAACAAACCATGGTTACTTTTATAAATAAAAAAGCATAAGAAAGGTAAAAGAGTAATTAATTTGCTGTCAGTTTAGGGTGTGATCATGTTTGTAGTATGCTCCAGTACTTTTCTAACTTTTTATCTGTTTTTTTTCTAATATGATCAGTCAACACAGTTCCTCCTTCTGCTTTGTACAGATTACTATTTCCTCCAGACCCACTAGAGTTTTGTTTTCCATCTCACAGTAAATGTCCCTTATAATCTCATGTCAAGTAAAATTAATTTCTCTGCCTCATTAAGAGCTACCTTTGTATTAACTGGCTGTTGCTTTATTCAAGAATCGTATTTTCTCAATCTAGATGAAGGTTCAAAACCCATTGCCATTCTGGAAACTTTCTGCTTACCTTCTAAGCAGAGCTATACAATGAAATGAGATACACTGATTGCTCATTCTGACAAATATCATCAATCAATTATTTATTTATTTATTTATTTATTGACATTTGTTAACCGGGTTGGGCCAAAGGCCCATTTTCAGTGGAGACCCGAGGAGAAAAGCTCCAGTAACATACAGTAAAGTTAACAGTAGATAAAAAATAAAAATACACAGAGAAACAAAGTAAAAGCAATATATAGTTTGCAAGTTTACAAAGATACTTAACTGCAAGTAATACAAGTTCATTAAAAGCATTTAATTACAGCAAGCATTCAGTTATATAGATTGGGTAGGTAGTAAACCAGAAATAACATTTGCAAAAAGTGTGAAAGCAAAAACCACAACTAGGGTGGAGGGATTAAGTTTGATTTAGGCAGAGACATGTTTTGTTGTTTAGTATAAATAAATAGAAAATAGCCTTGCTTCCCTCTCTCTGCTTTTGTGGCCATATACCTAACAAGCCTTTTATTTATATAGTTTTAACAATGTCACTGTACCAAACATGACTCATTCATATTGCTTAATATTGTTTCTTCTAACAAAATTATTTCTAACAAAGCCCCGACAGAAAGACTCAGGTTCAAGAGGTTTTGCAAGCCTTAGATTATATACTTAACATTTACTAGGAAATATCTTAGAATATTTGGAGAGGGCTGGCAAAACCAGACTCAAGGTAATTTGTGCAATAGTGGTATAGGAGGCATGCGGGTGTGGGTGTGGGATGGGGCATGATGTTGTAACTGATTTTCTTCATTGGGATATTTGAAATGTTTTCAGGGTCATAGTAGGATGGTCTATTAGAAATATGTTTTGTGCATAGCTAAGTATTACTGCTACATTTCCTGATATAACTGAAGAAGGCCTAATAGTTATCCTTAGTACTGATTGTGACTTAGAGTTCGTAACTGGTCTAATACTCCCAGATGGTATCTTTGCAGTCCATGACAGGGGAGAACATCTCCCATCCTCACCTGTGGTTGATCACTGAGGTCAGATATCTTACCCTTAGCTCCTGTTCTCCCAATTTCACTATTTTTACATTTTTCCTAGCAGTTTAACCCCTTCAGGTTGAGGTCAATTGCAATCCCCTATTACTGGTTATCATGAGGAAGAAGAGGAGGGGTTGAGGTTAGTTGCAATCCCCTATTATTGGTTATGATGAGGAGGAAGGGAAGGGTGAAGACTGAGCCTATGTGCCTCCTCTGCTTAGCTAGTTATGGCCCTATCCTCTATACGACACTGTCAAGTTGTTGAGGCTGTGCTCTTTCAATAAAGTGTGAGCATTTCCAGCCTAGGCCTAAATACAGCAACCCCCTCAAGCCTGCCTGCATGTCTAGAGTGGTTGCTGCTTGCAGCCCTTGTCTCCACCTGAGCTCACATGTAGCACGCCACCATTATCATGTCATTCCTAACCTCCTCTTCTCCAGCAGGGGTGAGCAGGCAAAGGCTTATCATTCCTCCTTTTCCGTCCCACCACCTTCAAGAGTTGCCTGAGCCAGTAACTGAACTCAGGTCATATGAGTCATCATCAGGGCTTTATTCTTCCATGCCATCTGGGTTTGCCTACCTACCGATTTTAGATTCCTTCTATGCTGAGGAAGTGGACATTTATTACAAAAAAGTTAGAAACTTTTTATTTGTAAAGTTTATTGATGTAGGAATTCCACCATATGTGTTTATTTAAAAATTGACCCCCATGTTTATCGCAGAAGGGAACAGCCTCTTCAGTAATCTGTCCATAAGTGAGCAGAATTCTGAGGAGAGTATAATAGCATGTGGTATTGTTTATATTTTGTAGTACTGTGCCAATTATTTCTATAAGAATACCAGTAATTAATAGGGACTTGTTTTTTATAAATCCCTAAATATGATAGGATTTTTTGGATGGAAAGGCTTGTTTATAGACTAAACTTTACTGTTAGGTGGTCAGATTTTATGAAAAAAGTACTGATATTATGACCAGCACAGGAAGGGGGCATCTGGTATGGACAAGGCCAATGCATTTATCTCCCTTGCGAGAAGTGGAACAAATGTGATCAAGGGAATTAATAACATTGAGAAATCTCTGAGTTAGTTGTATGGGTTGGTTGATTGATGGAAGGATAGTTAAGGTCTCTCATTATAAGCACATTCTGAATTAATCAAGAGATTTTGAAGAGCCTTAAGTAATATCTGGAATCCTGGTGGACACAAAAGTGGACATGTACTTGATGATTGTGTGGGGGGTGACTTCACAGAGAGCCACTGTTCTAGTATTATGCCAGATCTGCAGTTGGACAGTGGGGTTGCATGTGATCCATGTGGCAAGGAGGGGGTACTGTTATTGCTCTGGAGTCACTTTTGTTGTTTAGTCTTCTAGCAATGGACAGAGTTACCATGACATAATTTGAAATGGAGTTTGCTCAATGGGTATTCCTACAACTTGAACTTTACCTTAAGAGCCACTATGAGGGAAGCAAAAGCTTTTGTGAGTCTACAAAACCATGAGGCTACTGACCATTTGAACCTGGGCAGACACTCACTGGATCCCTCTGGCATGACTCCAGTTAATCTATACATTATCAAAGCCAATTATTTTGACTTTAAACTTAGACAAAGAATATTGCTCAATGTCAGTGAATTACCTTCCTCAGACATATACATGGAGATCTCAGCTGTGTTTCTCTGCAACTCATTTTTTTACTCATGTCCACACTAGTAACCACAAGTCATATTCAAATATAGGGCAATGAGGGGATCCAGAGGCCCTGGTAACACCCATAATCCTAGCACAAGAGGTACAGCTCACTGTTACCCTTCCCTCATCCAGACTAGTGAGTATAGTGTCAATGCGTATGACAGTGGAATCACCAATAACACAGAAGATTATGATCAGATCCGTGATCACAACCATGTTGTTATGTAGGTTCATAGGTCCGTAGGTAAGTACTAGGCTATCTGTCCTTGTGGATCATTTGAAGCCTAGTCAATTTCCCTTTTTGTGCTTGAAATAACCTATCCCATTTGGTTATAGATTGGACTTACCCATCCCATGGTCAATAATTATATATTACTCCTAATGGGAATAACAGGGGAACATACCATATATAATTTGAGATAAAGATTTAGAAGCTGCCTCTGTCCATTAGTAGTACAGGAAGCAGTCCTGGGGTAAATTTTGTGTTTCCCATCCATAGATCTAAGTTCCACTTAAATATGGACAGGGATGAACATTGTTTTATATGGATGGGGAGTCTATTCTACAGCAGCGGTATTCTCTGTTAGATATCCCTCTTCCTCCAAACCATTCTCTTGATGTACCAGAAGAGTTTTAGTTTCCTAGATCAAGCATTTCTGATGCCATTTGACTTGCTGATATGCACTAAATCCATCAGTAATGGAGTGCAGAATGCCTTGTAAGCCAGACACAGGTTACCTCTTAGCAGTCTGTAGGATACTGAGTATAGTGACAGGGCTCTGAGTCTGTCCATGTAGGACATGTTGTTTAGGCCTTGTATCCTTTTAGTAAGGTACCTCTGTGGGTGTTCCAGTTATTGCATGTATCTGGATAGATACATGCCAAAGGAAGCATTACATTCAATAACTGGCCTAATGATGGCTGAGTAAAGGGGGACAATGACATCTCTAGATCTAAGCACAATCCCTTTGTTTATAAGCTGTGCAATAAAGGAGGATTTTCTTACAACAATAGACACATGGTTGTCAAAAGTTAATTCACTGTCCGCATAACTTCTCAAATCCTGACCAACTTGGTCAACTCTAAGGGGTGTATTGTCAGTGTGGTAGTTCCCTGGGATAGATGACTTCCCCAAAGTTACATTAATGCATTTTTTGGCATTTAGTTTCAGTCCATGACTTTGGCACCAGGCAAACCTTCCTGCAGGATGGCTAAGTGATGTGGGGATTCAATGACTGCTCCTGGCTTGCAGTCATCTTTAAACGTAGTCAGCCATCGCCCTTTGGCATTGGATTTTACTTCAGAAAGTAGCTTTTAAACAGGAGAGATCCTAGCATAGAACCCCAGGGATTCCACTGGTGAATGGAACCTTTGTGGAGGTAACTTCCCCTATTTTAATTATCCGTGTCTTATCTGTGATCCAGATGGCAACCTAGCAGTTGACATAGGGGTTTATTCCCAATTTATTTAGCTTTTCTACAATGCTTAAGTGGAGAATTGTGTCAAAAGTTTTGGCCAAGTTGAGGTATGCGATGTGTACCATTTTACCTTCATCCATTGCTTTGGTGACCTTTTCCAAAAAAATCCCCCAGGTTGAGTAAGCATGACCTGCCCTTGATGAATCCAAACTGAGATGGGTCCCACTGTTTGGAGGTTACCTAAGTTCTAACTGATTAATTTCATGATGACTTTTTCCATGGCTTTACATATAATGGTGGTCAGACTTATGAGTCTGTAATTGCCTGGGTCTGAGGAAAGTCTTTCCTTATGCATGTGAATGACTATACCTGTTCTCCATTCACTTGGTACAAAACCTGTATGGAGGCAGAGATTGAACAGTGCTGTTAGAAGTGTGGCTAAATCGTGCATCATGCTATTTTAGATGCATCCAGAGATATTGTCAGCACCCATTAATATAGCATTTTTAGCTTTTGATAGCACTTTTAGAACTTGTTCTAGTTTGACAGGTGCAGGTGAGACAGTTTCAGGTATATCTTGAGGGACAGACATAGGGAGAAAAGGAGAAAGTTCAAGCTAAATTTATCAGTCAGTCGGTTCACTACATCTTCAGC
The DNA here is from genome assembly GCF_019279795.1 of Protopterus annectens. Lineage (NCBI taxonomy): Eukaryota > Metazoa > Chordata > Ceratodontiformes > Protopteridae > Protopterus > Protopterus annectens. The sequence goes on from NC_056732.1 coordinate 1,711,649,357, forward strand.
CTCAGTGTAGGTAACATCATTAACAGTCAGCTCAGCGCATTGCTGTGATGTGCTTTTGAATTATAGACATGACTGAGAAATGTCTTGTCTTTGGTTTGAGTAGATATTTTAGCCTCACACTTGGCTTTGGTGGATTTCTAAGTTGTTTGTTTATTTCTGCCACAATGGCTGTAACATTCTGGGAATAACTCTTGTTACTTTTGGTCAAAATCTGGTAAATTATTTTCCTTTTATTATAAAGCTTGTTGACGTTGTGGTTCCACAATGTGTTTTTTTTTCCCTGCACTTGTTCCTATGGGGTACATCTGCATCTCTGCAGCTGTTTACATGCTGGTATAATGTGGTGGAGTATATTTCTGTGTATTCAATGGAGTTAACTGGGTTGTTTGGTGGAAATTTGAAGTTTGCCAATGTATCACTTAAGAGTAGGTAGTTTGTCTTAAAGAAATTTCTAAATGTACCTTGGGTGGAAGGGGTCTCTGGTTTCAGTTTTATTTTGAAGGAGAGTACGTTATGGTCAGACCTAAAAAATGATGAAGATACACAAGGGATCCTGAAATATACTCCGATATTAATAAGGACAAGATCTAAGATGTTATTCCCCCTGTTGGGTACAAGTCTGGGAATCTCTGTGCTTGTGTATTAGTGGTGGTGTACATTTCACAGTCTATAGTTGGATAGTTTAGATCACCTAGGAGAATGGTATTGGGTTTAATACTCAGCGATTCTCATTCCTGTAGATAGTAGTTGTGGCTTTATTTTTTCATAGAGGGAGCTCAATTCCTAGATAATATATGAGACAATACCTTTCTGACATGAAGAAGCTCTAGTGCATCATACTGCTTTACCAGCCTTGATGGGAGTCTCTTCTGGATGTAGATTGGGGCACCTCCACCTTTTTCACCTCCTGCAGAGTACCTGTTCTAAATGTGTGGAAGGCTTTATCGTCCTCTACAGCTGGAGTGATCTCAGTTATTTTAAACCATGTTTCAGTTACTACACAGACATCAATGTCCTTCCAGAGTGAGAAGGGCTTGTAGGAAGTGGCATTTCTTGTTTAGACTCCTAGCTTTGACAAGTAACACATTCATATTTTTCTTTGCGTTTTTTGGAATATTGGTAGGTTTATCAGGCTGGCATTGCTAAACAAGCACTATAGGGATGGACAATGTTTTTAGCAATAACCAAAACCATAGAGGGAACAGATGCAGGCCATCCCTGGTGAAACAGTGGGTCTGTTGATCATATCCTCCCAGGCTGATAAATATTGGACCACTTTTGAATGACACCAATAACTAGGCCACTTATTGAAGTCAATTATTTTTTGCTCATACCACAGCATTATCCTTGGAAAAGGTAGAATGCTGCTCAATGCTAGGCACGTACCTGCCTTGGACACGGGTCTATATTATAACATCAAAATCTACAAAGATCGAATGTTATAATATAGAACCCTAAATATTGAAATCCGCAAACATCAAACAGTCAGAATAGTGATTTTTCCCAAGGAAAAAAAATCGCTTTTCCGAGAAACATACACACAACACAAACACACACAATAAAACAGCAATCCACACACATACACTTAAAATCCTACACCTAAACCTAAACTAAACTTTACATACACTACCAGCTATCCACTTAACTTAACCCGACCCTAACCCTAAGGTCCGTCACTATCGCACAATCACCTCACCCATGCCCTAACCCTAACTCACCTAACCCACCCCCTAACCCTAACCTACACACAATCGCACACTTACCTGAACCCGACCCATAACGCTCCAACATATCAAATGCTGAAAACAGCGAAGCCACAGCAACGATCCACCAAATTCCTTCCCTGGGAAAGAATTTGGTGTCCTGCACCTTCGCTGTTTTCAGCGTTCAACAAAACTGGTTCGATATTATAAAATTCGAACTTTATAAAATTAGATGTTATAATATAGACCCCCTTGGGCACATAGACTGAGAGTTCCATCATGTCTCTCTTTTCATAGTCCAGGGAGGTGTACCTCAAGTTGTTGTCACCGGTATGAACTATAACAGAGTCATACTGGTAACTGTTATTCAAGGACTTCAATGCATGTATAATGCGATGGATCCTGGCACCAGACAAGCAACTAACCATCATTTTTTCCTTGCTCAGCCTGGTAAGGGGCACATCTGTATGTCTTACAATGGGGTCACGTATCACAAGAGTGTTTGGTTGGTTGATGCCTGCATTATGAGCTCAGCATCTGTGACTTTGGGACTCCTTGTGCTATTGGAGAAAGTAGGTTTAATTTCCTGAATGCACTTTGTGCCTATGCTATGTTTTGGAGGTCTTTGAGGTTTAGGCAAGTTAATCTTTAGAACCTCAGCATATGAAGGATTATGTGTATTGTGATGGCCTTGGAGTGGTGTGATGTGTGGTGTACTGCTGATGATTTTGGTGCTTGAGTTTACTCTGTGTGTGTGTGTGTGTGTGTGTGTGTGTGTGTGTGTGTGTGTGTGTGTGTGTGTGTGTGTGTGTGTGTGTGTGTGATTTTTGCTTTCAAGGATATACATCTCTCATATACTTTGTTATGCTTTGTGAGTAATAGATGGTGATCAGACAGAATGAGGCAGTTCTTACACTGTCTCAAGATACCCGTCTCAACCAGGCTAGCTAGAGAAGTTGTGGAGAAGTGCTGGTCCAAGATGCTGACAGACATGGCTCTGGGGGCAGGGGGTAACTATAATGGTTTTAGAATAATGTTTGGGTGGACTTGGTATTGAGTATTTAAATTTCAATACAAAACAACTAGTCTGGAAACCTTCTGCCACTAGCAAGAAACAGTAAACTAATTATAGTAAAAAAATCACTAATTTGATATTAAAATCAGTGCAAGCAGTATCAGTACACTCAATATTAAGCAATTTAATCAAAGGTCTTTTAGCCTGTTGTGTAGTTTGAGGGGAGAGACTTTTCAAAATTATGCTTATTTGCTTATTGTTAACAGCCAATAAACGGGGACTGGGATGGAATTTTATTGTCAAATTATCATAAGGGGCAGACAGCGACAAATACTCTGGGTTTAAGAACACAACTACAAGAGGGCGAGTAAGATGTAGAAGTAACTAGACCCTTAGCACTGAGCTGACTGGCCAGGAACTGCCCCAATGAAAAGACAAGTACTAAACTAGTCTGACATACACTCAGTACACAAAAATGAAACCAAGGTTTAATAACAACATTAGACAATTTAAATTGCAAAAATGCAGTTTATCTATATACTGCAATCGGTAATATTGACTCAAAGACCTTAGCTGAAGCAGATACAGACTGTTAAAATGAATTTAAAATCAGATCAAGACATGAAAACTTCATGTATCTGTCTTTCTCTGTCTATAAAAATGCAACAGTAATTTAAAAAATAATCACAGCAAACGGTATCTTTAGAATTCATAGATACTTAGCTTTAATATGCCTGAGATAGAACGACTCCAATGCAAAGACAAGTCCTGAACTAGCATGACATACACTCAGTACACAAGAATGAAACCAGGGCTAATAACAACAGTGAGACCACTTAAACAGCAAAAATGCGCTGCAACTAATTAATATAGTTTACTATTGAAATCTCTTAGTACAGGAGATCGAACGGCATTTGGTTGAAAGTACAGTTTCAAAGAGGCATAATGCCAAACGAGACTAGTATGAATTCACAATAACAAATGTGAAGCATGATTCGGTAATCTGAGTTCGGTATTGTGAATGGAGATCTCGGTACAGTGAAAAACAGGGAATGTACCCTTTTCCTCACTGTAATGTGATCTCGAAGTTGGTATATATAATTTGCAGGAGGTATGGGGTGCAGGTGCAATAAAAAAACAGTAAAGAAACTTGTGCCATTGATGTGAAAGTCTAATGGCAAGTTACGCTGAATAGCTTGGGGAATGATGTCACCTAAAGGTACTTTGAATTATGTTGAATTCAGACGTTGGAGTACTGATGTAAAACATACTGTAGGACGTGAGATTTCTTGTCCTATGTTATTTTTCACTGATATAAGCAAACAAAGGAAGTGCATTTTTCATTTCAATAGTAAACCATATGTGTGTGTGTGTGTGTGTGGTGTGTGTGTGTGTGTGTGTGTGTGTATATATATATATATATATATATATATATATATATATATATATATATATATATATATATATATATGTATATATATATATATATATATATATATTTATATATATATATATATATATATATATATATATATATATATATATATATATATATATATAGGTCTCCTTCAGAAACCTGAAACCTCAGTTACCTAACTTTCAAAAGAATGAGATGGAAAGAAAAAACGAAACTCTAGAAGACTGACTGCTTGGAACACTGACATTTCCCTACAATAAGCAACTGCTTGACCAGCATGTTGACCTTTGTCCCTTACCTCTGTGGTAGTGCAATCTTGGAGTTGGTATATTTAGTTAGGGGGGTGTAGGGGGCACAGCCCCCCACATAGGGGGTTGTAGGGTGCAAAGCTCCCTACATGGATGGGATTTCTTTGTTTCGATTTTAGCTTGTGGGCTGGCCAAGTGGTTACTTATCTGTAGTGAAATGTCAGTGTTCCGTGCCATCCGTCTTCTGGAGTTTCATTTTTTTCATCTCGGTCTTTCAAAAGTTAGGTAAGTAAGCTTTCAGGTTTGGTAAGTAAACCCATATATATAAATATATATATATATATATATATATATATATATATATATACACACACACACACACACACACACACACACACACACACACACACACACACACACACACACACACACACACAAGAAATATATAGCAAGAAATTAGTAAAGCTCTGAACATTAATTTTAACATTTTGATATCCATTTTAGGAGGATATAAGTACGTATATGGTTATGATCAGAGAAAGACAAACATAATTATTTGTAGTACATTGAGTTTTACCAGCTCCATGTGCTACCAGTTACAGAGAGAGAGAGAGAGAGAGAGAGTGAGAGAAGAGACACAAAATGAGACAAAGAGTGAAGTGTGAGAGCACTAAGTGTTTTGCAGCTTATGGTGTTGCAGAGTTTTTTTGTAGCACATGTAGGTTTAGCTGCACCAGTATACTCGAAGATAACAGAGTCAGAAAAAAAGGAATATGTGACAACACAAAGTGTTTTACAGCTTTGAAATCTGTAACAACACTTACAGCTGCCTCACAGGACAAAAGTGTGTATCTTTGATTTTCTAACAGCTTTAAAAGCTGCACTACACTTAATGCTGCCGCTCACAAAAAGAAAGATGAATATTTGAAGTCTAGTACAGCTGTTCATGCTGGTTCAGTTTCCAGCCACCGTTTTGTGATGGCTGCATGCTTTAATACAAGACTAGAATCTGACACTGATGGGTGCTTATATCAGAAAGGTGCTTAAAAAGTTTCTCTTCTTCCATGTTTGAGAGCACAGCAGTAGCACTCCATGTACTATAACAATTGTTGATGCCCTATAAACTTATGTGGCCTTCAAGTTAAAGTCCTGTTGTGTTGTTTATTCAGAGTAGAAGTATATGAAGGTGCCGGTGTGGGTAAAGGGAAATAAATGTATCTAGATTGCTGATATTTGTAACTGGATACCTGGCAGACTTAGGCAGGTATTTTTGGGCACCTCAATATTTGACAGTTTGCTGTTATTAATGCTGCTGTTTACTGACAGTAGGTGGTGTAGTGAGATGCAGCTCCAGTCTGAGTAATTGTTTCTATCACAGTCAGAATGGCCTGTAAGTTAAGGGTATATTGCAAAACATGAGGCAGATGCTGCACAGCCTCAGTATTCTTTATGCAACCAGGTTGTCTATGACAGAGGTATAACCAGGTTGGGTCTCCATGCTAATAGGACTAAAATCAAAATATGGTGCTTATGGAACAAGGGTGGTGGTGAAACAGGCCCAACACTATGGATTGAAAAATATCTATGGATGAAAAAAAAAAAACAGCTTAGGCAGAACCTTTTGGAATGACTTGCTAAAAGTTATATAACAGCAGTAACAGCTAAGCTTGATCTACTGTCTCACCAGAATTAAACCCAGCTGAAACAGCCAATAATAAGCAAGCCTTAAATAACTAATGTCATTAAAGAATGCCACAAAAAGATATAAGCCAAATTGTACAGAAAATTACAGATGAAAATTGCTACAAAATATTGGCTAACACTAAATTGCTTGGACGACATTGAAAGGGAATGGCTATGGTAGGTATTACAGTTTGGAAAAGCAATTTTAGAGCCACAATAAGCTAAGTGAAAAGTGGAATGTAAAAGCCATTAGTGGAAATAAACAGAGCAGGCACTATAGAGATTATAAAAAGCTTATCTAGTTTACCTTTAAAATGTCGACTGTATATGTAGTCAAATAGCCACACCACCGAAATGTTTCCACGAAACCCAAACTGCAGAAACTTCACAAATTCGAAAAAACCTCAAACATTAACATTTCCAACTGGGCCACTCCTTCAAACAAGTACTAACATGGGTCCAAAAGGGGGTGCGATTTTGCGGTTCAGAACCTCGGCATTCAAGGTTTTAAGAATGCGCAGTTCAGAGTTCGTGGAAGTGGGATCGACGTTCCAGCTATCAACATTTTGAAGGTAAACCAGCTTATCTTAGTGCTGGCATTTGTGTGAGCTGATGGTAGTAAGAGTAAAATAATTTACCTGGTGAGCTGGATGCGATTTTAGTAGGCAAAAGGAGAAGTAGTGCAGTTGCTGCTACACAACACAGTTGGGTACTAACCTCAGTGATGTACAGCATTGTGTGCCAGTGCTATAGATTTTCTTGAAACAGAACTGACCATTCGGTGCTGATGCACAGAGTGCGCCACTCTCACCTAGCGATAAAGAATCAATAGTTCATACATCTTCTCTCAAAAGTGCAAGTGTACAAACCAATTCCAGGAAGCTCAAGGAAAAAAAACATCTTACAGGCGCACAGACTGATTGGCTGATAATTCCCAGGGTTTGTTAAGGCTCGGCACTTTTCGCTTCTTTTCTCCCTTCCTTTCACATGGATCGGCTTGCATATACTGCAGCTCAAAGGAAAAATGTACTAAGCTGCACAACAGTTCAAAAGTTTAAAGTTCTGGAGATTCTGTTGAAATGGACCTGACCCATCAGTGGTGATGCCAAATGTACCTCTTTCATGCAGCAAATTGATTGCTGTTGCCCTCTCCATCACAAGGGACAAGTAGATGATGCAGTAGTTCTACACAGCTCTAGTTAAAGCAGGTCCAAGAAGTATCCTGTAATTGGTGGGTATGTTTTAAGTGTTGTTGGTGTCCCAAAACCTTCTTTTCTCTTCCTTTTTATGTATACTGCATTGCACAGTCTTCAGATCAGAGCAATAAAATGCTGACATTTGTCTTTATTTATTATAGTGTTTGCAGAAAACTGTTCTGCATATTCTGTGGCCTGTAGCTGGGTGATGATTTCATTATTTATTGATGATAAGTTGTGTTCACAAGGTTTTTATCTTTCAATTCTCTGGTGTAATTAATGGTGTTGTGGTAAGAATACAGCATAAAACATTTACATCTGGGAACTCATTATGTTAGATGCTTCCATCCAAACACTGGTTTTATCTCCATAAAACATCTAAGTTCATCTCACAAAATCAATGTAATTAGACATTTTTTGAGCTTTTTCTTGTTAGCCAACTCTACAATAGTAGTTGACACACTGAAGATGTGTGACCTTGTTTTTCCCCAAGAAGATTTGGGCACTAATTTGATTCCTGTATGGTTAGCAGATGTAGTGGAATAGGACAATCTGGCAGAGACAGCATCTGAAAAACCATGTAAGTTTGCATAAGGCAGAAAAGAAAAAAAGTCAGCAATTGGAATTACAATGAGAGAAGGTGAGTAACTGAAGTTGAAATCAATGACCCTATTTTAACATAATCTTGACCAATGGATGGAAAAATCGGAAACTGACACTGGGTCTGGCCTAATATTTCTGACAGACAGAAGCATGTAGTAATGCCCAAACTAACATAACCCTCACATAACCTCTACAAACTTCTTAACTAACATACCCCCTCCTAATAAATACTAATGATACATAGGGATTGGGCTGGGTTGCTTGGCTAGGCTTATAAGGGTCCTAGTGGTCATTAGTTTAGTATATACCTAGGGGTAGTTCATGGTGCTATGAAAGCTGGGTCATTTCTTGCTCTGGCATAGTTCTGTAGTGGACACCCATAAAAGGGAAAACAAGAAAGGTTGTCGAAGGTTGGGTCAAAAATTTGTTTTGGCACATTTGATCTGTTAGTCAGACTAGAGGATTAAGGCTATGAACTGCTATTGATATGCTTCCTGTAGTCTGGATATGAGTTCCTCAACCTACATTTGCCACCTGTATGACTCTGAAAAAGTCACTTAACCAGACATTGCTTCCCAGTTGCCCCTAAAAAACATTTATGTCCAGTTGGCATTCCTGATTAAAAAATGAAGTGTGTGTGTGTGTGTGTGTGTGTGTGTGTGTGTGTGTGTGTGTGTGTGTGTGTGTGTGTGTGTGTGTGTGTGTGTGTGTGTGTGTGTGTGTGTGTGTGTGTGTGTGTGTGTATATATATATATATATATATATATATATATATATATATATAAAATTGTTTACAAGGTTGAATCTCAAATTTCAAATCAAGCAATGCTATTTTTGTGTAACTTCATTTTTTGCCTAGACTGTCTTATGTTATTGTAAGCATGAATTCTATTTTAATGTCTTAGAATTACTATACAGTGAACTAATGCTGTGTCATACAATTAAATATTGTACTGTTGTTTGGAGCTTTTCTCCTTGGACCTCCTCTGAAAACAGGCTCCTGGCCCAGTAGGACTTTCCTGGTTAACAGATGTAATAAATAAATATATATATATATATATATATATATATATATATATATATATACATACATGTATATATATATATATATGGTTAGTCCATAAACACGAAACCACACAACCCCCACACCGAATAACCGACGGTACAACAAACACGAAACCCCATACACTGCACACACCCACAATAACATTTATTAAAACAAAAACACATCCCATTTCACCACACCACACACACAACACACAAAACCAAAAAAGCACAAGCCCACACTTACCCTTTCCCCCCCTAACAAGGCTACTATATCGATACACTTACCTACCAGCCTCTAAACCCCCTCACTTAACCCTCTCTATCGCCCTTTCCTAACTCACAACTCTAACTACTCCACCCCACTTTATCACTTCTCCCTAACTCAACTCCTTAATTATCGCCTCTATAACCTACCCCTATTTAACCCACTCCTAACCCCCTTTACCGCCCCCTATCCCCACAGACCTCCACCCTAATTTACCCCCCACCAGAACCCCTAGCGTCCGTCACTACCTTAACGTCCACTACAACCAAGATACTCACATAGCACATCCCCATGTCGGCATCCCTCGTCTGTCGGTCTTCGTCATTGTCGATCGTCTGCATTGTCGATGTGAGCAGTTTCTGCCACCATTCGCTGCTTCTTTCGCTTCTGTTCTGAGTCCAATTCCGGGCTGTCTCTTCTGCGCTGTCGACGAAGTTGTACGTATATATATATATATATATATATATATATATATATATATATATATGTATGTGTATATATAAAACAAGGAAGTCAAAAGGACAGGTAAGAAGCTATTCTAGCTTTTGTATAATTCAAAAGATAGTTAAAGGACAATCCAACCTTTGTTGTTTTAAAAACAAATTATAAGGTCAGACAACATCATTATTAACTACCATAGACCCTTACCTCTGCAAACTTCACTCACCTAACCATTGACAATTGGGGTAATTCAGGATAAATATGGTAGACCTGTAAAAGTGTGAACCTATGAACCTAAAAAGTGAGGTCAACATGGAAAACAGCAAGGCCAAATATGTTTATGATTTTCTATGTTAAAATCATAAAAAGTAAATAAAAGAGAACATCGGCTTGGGTTGGGAGTGCCTTCTGTGTGGAGTCTGCATGTCCTCCCCACGGTCGAGTGGGCGTTCGGAAGACATGCGTTGAATGGGCGTGCCTTCGTTGAAGGTTGGGCATCGGGCTGGCAACTCAACACCATAAAAAACAACTGCCAATCATTAGCAGACCGGAGTTCCGCTGTGGCGACCCCTAAATGGGAAAAGATGAAAGACAAACAACAACAACTGCTGTAAGCTATATCCTCTTCTCAAGAGAGTGGAAAGGAAGAGTCAAATGAGACAGATGGTGGTCTTATAATTAGACTATATGAATAAAAAATGGATGATAAAAAACAGCAAATGCAAAAAATAATATTTAAATATGAATAGTATGGAGGTAAACATGGAACAGTGACTTTTTTAGGACTGTTAAAACAGTATAAATCAAACACAAAGCTGAGTTCCCATGGTAAGTGTGTAAAGCTTCCAAAGACACTAAAAACATACTCAATGGGATTCCAGTAATGTTGCTTAATGAAAGATAAATCTTGAAGATCTTTAACCAAGTTTATTCTGAAGAAGTCTAGTTACCGTGACCATACCTCTGAACCTCTTGACAAAACAACAAATCTGGACAAATCCAAAAAGAATGGTGGTGGTGGGGGGGTGTAAGCCCAAAAACAGGGACAAATTTTAAATATGACTCGTATAAATTTAGAAAGTTACTAGAATGAAAGGTTTAGTGTTACCATGCATTTTCTGAATTATATGACGGCTGAAACTTAAACGTCTGTCATTATTTACTGAATTCAGTCCTCACTGATTTTCCAGAGAAGCATAAGGCTTATGATGAAGAAACTAAAATATGAGGCAAAAATCTGGACGTTCTGAAAAACAATCTAGACAGTTGAGAGGTATTTGCTGGAGGGAACAATTGCACCACATCTTTTATTAAACAACATTTCCTGGACTACTGCTCATTGTGACTTTTGTGTCAGACTATCACAGGCCTAATGTTTTCATTGTATTGGTTATAATCATAAATAGAGTAAGAAAGAGGTCTTGTAAGAGAAAGAACTAAAGGTTGACTGGAGACTACAATAACTGAAGAAGTCTGTCCTGGACATTTATTAAAGTTTGTAATTCTGAATGTATGCAATGTGAAATGTGGGAGATAAACACTAGGAAAACTCTTGTGACTGGTGTCTTTGTAGTAGTTATAGTGAAATATATTTCACAAAAGGGGAAAAAAGACAAAAGAAAAAGGATGGCTTAAAGCCAGCATGTACAGTATATGCTGGATCTGTGAAGTTCTTAAGAAGGTTATAAAAAGGAGAATATGTAAACAAAACAAAGAGTAGAAATACTCCAAGATGCCAACTTAAGTCTGCCTTAAATGTTGGGTGGTTCCTTATGTTAAGAACATTTAGTTACAGTGGCTGATGCTATTGTTTTTACCCCCAACACCTCACCTTACTCATGCATGCTAAACCTAACCTTGTCCCTAACCCTGACTCTAAACATAACTAATTCCCTTGCCATAAGAGTGCCACTACACAAAACAGATGCATACATGCACTATCAAACATGGACAACACTATACCTGTCCCCTAATGTAACTCTTACCCTAAATTTAAATGTAAGCACTCACATGCATTCACACACTATTAAAACTATTCCCCTTTACCCTAACTCTAAAAACCATACACTCACACACATACCCAACCAAACACACTTAACTGTAAACACAGGAGATCAAATTTCCTGCTTTCAACTTTCCAAACATTCAAAAATGAGTGCATTTGAAATATCTGACAAGCCTAGCACACTTTTTAACAGACTGCTGTTTGAAAGAATGTCGGACATCCATATTCACTTTCTCTCTCTCTCTCTCTCTATATATATATATATATATATATACATGTATTGTTTCTGATCAAAAGATCACAAAGTCGACATCTGTTTGGTCGACACCATTTGGTCAACAGAAACAGATGGTAGACATATACAAAAGAGCGACAATTGCTGGGTAGGGGAATATTCCCTTTCCCTGGAGATTATGCACTCTGAGAGTTAGCATATGTTTAATTAGCAGGGGTTTGTGTGTGTGTGTAGGGGGCAGGATGCAGGGGTGCTTGCCCCCCTACAAAAATGCTTGTTTGTTTAGCCCACTACAGGGTAATTCTTGGAGCATATGCACAGTGTGATGATGTTTTGCATTTCAACATTTGTGTGTTGATATTGTGGATGTTGACTTTTCCCGCATTTTGTCCAATGCTGTTTCTTCAACAAATGTGGGGGTGGGGTTAAATTGTTGATGCTATGGATAACCAAGTGATGGAAATATCTATGGTGTGTAATGTCAAGACAGGTAAGTTGGGTTGGCAAGGTGAGATTGTTTGTGCATGTGTGTGAATTAGGGTTAGGTTTGGGGATGAGTGAAGCATATGTGTATGCTTGTGTGTAAGTTTGTGCATTTTAGGGTTAGAGTCAGGATTAGGTTAGGGGATGGATATAGTGTTGTTTGTCTGTTTGTAAATGTTCATATGTCCAAGAGTGTCTTGTGTAGTGGCAGTTTTATGGGAATGTTTTTTATGAAGGTAAGGTGTAGGGTTAGGATTAAGGGAAGGGGCAGTGTTAGGGTTGGAGTTAGCATGCATTACTAAGGTGCTGCAGGGGGGCACATCTTCCAGGATTATGAAATAAACTTCCTCTTACAATCACAAGACATCAGTTATTCAGGTCCTTCAAAAATCCTACTATTCATGCAGGAGGCAGAAAAAATGAACAATGGAGTAAGGTAGTCGAGAAGGTAGTCAAGCTTCTTGTAGGTTAGTAAGTTTGGAGCTTGTCAACAGAACCTATGAACTCATCCCTTTTTCGTGTAAGAACCAATGTCCTCCACAGTGCTCCACATATGTTAATGATTATAAATGAGTGCGTGGAAGTCTATGTGCAAAACTTAATTCATAAATGTCATTCAGGGGCTGCAATCAAAGATAAAATGAATGCTGTACAAGTTAACAGTTTTTTAGTATAAAAAGAGATGTGAGGGGATGAGAACAGAACTGACAGAACTCTATACAGGTGGCAGTGTGGAACCCAGATAGCAAGGTAGATTTAAGGACTACAGTCACATCATGATGGGATGATCACAGCAGGCTCTATTCACCAGGGAGGGTCTTACCTAGCAGTCATGGTTATCATGTAGCTGGTTGTAGACATGGGATTCTGTGTGCATCACTGTACAGCTTGTCATGTTGGTGGGTTGGGTAGGGGTATTCTGCTCTTTTGGGAATATCTCTTGAAGAGCTGTACTCCACAAGATATGCTGTGTGCCCCATACTGTCAGACAATGCATCAATATACAGGCATTATGAGCCACTTTTCATATCTCTTATTGTATATTAAATCCTGATAAATGCTACAGTTATATATGCAAAACATCTGCAAAGTTTGCTGGTGCTTTTCCACTTGCCTTTAACAAGGAGTTACAACAATGGGGGCAGGTGTTTTCCTCTAGTTGGAATTTGCACTTTGAGCTGCAGGTATAGAAAGAGTTGAATGCATTAGAATAAAACTGACCCATCAAAATTCTCGCCTACCATGACTGTAGATGTAATAATGCAGAGACAGGTATCCAGCTATTAAGCTAAAAGCATGGTGTAAAAATACACGACGATGCTTAAACTGTGAATAGAAACTGCAGAATTTATTAATTTACTCAAGCAAGCTAATAGTAAAAGATAGGAAAAGATAAGCCTAGCTATATGGCAGCTTTTCTGATGCTGCTTTGTCGTTACTGAGATGTAGTAGTAAGCATAACAATGTACAGATGTACGTCTAAACATCGAAGTGCACAAATCTCGAATTGCTAACGATTGATCCCAAAAGATCGAAAGCCAAAACAGTGAGGAAACCCCCCCCCCTGCTAATTTATATATATATATATATATATATATATATATATATATATATGTATATATATATATATATATATATATATATATATACATATATATATATATATATATATATATATATATATATATATATATACCAACTCCGAGATCATTCAACAGTGCAGAAAAGGAAATTTCCCTGATCCCCACTGTGCACAATCTTGCACAGATTCAACACTGGCAAAAATGATCAAATGAGTTTCTATGCCTTCTGTTGGTGTTAAACAAGTTGGCGATTACAAATGTTTGATTATATGGAGTGTTTTCCAATGCACATGTATTACTTTAACACCTGGCAAGTAGCACAGAGGATTAAAGCTATGAACTGTTAACAAGCTACTTCTTGTGGTACTAAGAATGATTCTGTCAGACCCCAAACCCGTTTGTATCATGAGTGTCATGGGCATCTATATGGGGAGGGCATATTATTAGGGAGGCAGCTAAGAGATTTGTAAAAGAGAGGGTTAGGATAATACTTTTGTTACTGATGGCCTCAGTACATAAGGGACATGGGGGCCAGACTGGGGGAAAATTTACAATTTCCCATTCAATCATCAAGTTTCATTTGAAAAGGGTCAGGAATGAACTTTGATTTAGATGTATGGGGAGCCTTCTTCCTAACTCAAGAATCCTTTGGGACAGATCCAGCATGTTTTGTTTAACCCACAAGTGAAATTCACATCCCTGGATCCATTGTTTCTGGTGGTGTTTGCTTTGCACATGTGCAAAAGATCTATCAGGTCTGGGACTGAGGGAGTCCTGTAAGCCAGGCAAAGATCCCCTGTCAGCAGTTTGTAGGAGACTGAATACAGAGATAGAGGCTTTAGGTAATTAGTGTAGGACAGGGTATTCATGCCCTGAGCTCTTCTGGTGAGAAACCTTTGTAAGCATTCTAACTGTTGCAAATGTCTGGTTAGGTACATGCTAAAGGAGGCATTGTAGTCAATGATAGTTCTGAGACGGGCCAAAAAGAGTAGTACTATAACTTAGTACTATAACTTCCTTGACTTGGGTAGCATACCCTTACTTATAAAATGGGCAACATAGGATAATTTTCTCACTATCTTAGCTATGTGTTGGTTAAAGGCCAGATTCCTGTCTACATATTTTCCCAATTCCCTTACTACTGGGTGGACTCTTAGGGGTGTTTTATTGATGAAGGAATTAACTTGGTTTGACCGTTTTTGTTCATAGCTTTGGCACCGTTCATTCATCTGCGTAAAACCCTCTTGCAAGATGTTTAATATGTATTAGCTTCCACTTTACAGGCATCTGTGAACTTGGTGAGCCAGAGGCCTTGAACATTAGCCTTGACTTCTGAAAAGTAGATGCCAAACAGGAGTCCTGGGTTATTCTGCTGATGACAGGTCCCTTGGTAGAGATGATATCACTGATCCTGACTTTTTGGGTCCTGTCTGTGAGCCAGCCAGCAATCCAGTGAGTTATTCAGTGATTTATGCCTAGCACAGAGAGCTTGTTAGCAATGCCTGAGTAGGGTATTGTATTGAATGCCTTGGCCAGGTCAATATATTCATTATGCAGTGTTTTATCCTTGTCCATTGCCTTAGTTACCCTGTCAAAGAAGGCTACCATGTTAAGTAGGCATGACCAAATTGTGATTGGCTAAGTATCTGTAGGTTGCCAATGTCCTTGTTTATCATTTTCATGGTAAGTCATTTCATGACTTCACATATTAGGCTTGTTAGACTGATGGGTCTATAGTTCTCAGGGTTGGTTGATGGTCCATCTTTGTGGAGGGGAGTAACTGCTGTGGTCCTCCATTCACTTGGAATGTAGCCTGTTTCAAGGCTGTAGTTGAAGTGTGTCTCAACTGGTCCTGTTAGTTCATGTTTTGGAGTCTTCAGGAAGCAACTGAGGATGTTATTGGTACTCACAGAAGACATGTTCTTGGCTTTAGCAAGTGCTCCCAGAAATTGGTCCCTGCTAATAGTTGGGGGATGTATGTTGGATGGGATTTCACCTGGAGGACCTGGGGGGGGGGGTGAAGTCTGAGCTGAATTTATCAGCTAGAATTTTTGCTATGCCACCCTGGCCGGTGAAGATGGTACCGGACACTGCCAGTTCAGCACACTACTGTATACTACCTTTAAGGTTCCAGATATAGGTTTTGTGGTTCTCCTTAGCCTTCAAGGCTATCCTGACCTTGTAGTTAGCCTTGTTGGACTCAGTTAGATCTTTTAGTTTATTCTTTAGTTGTATAAGAGAGCACTTGTCTGTAAGGGAGTTGGTCTTCCTGATTTTGGACATGAGTATTTTTCTTTCATTATATAGCCTGTTTAGGTGAGGATTACACAAGTGGGGTTTGTTTTTAGTGTTTGTTTTCAGTTTACGCCTGGTAGGTATGGCAGGCTCTGTGCAGCTATTCACATGTTAGTATAGGGACTTTGTGAATAATTCTGCATAGGTAGCTGTAGTCTTGAGGTTAGGGGGAGACATGAATTTCGACAAATTGTCATTTAAAATAGTTCCTAACTGTTACTGGTTTGACTGGGTTTTCCAGATTGATATTTACTTCAAAGGAGAAAGCTTTGTGATCTAAGCTCTCTAGTGAGAATGTGACATGGTGGATGCAATGCTCTCTCCTGTTGGGGAGTACCAAATCCAGTATGTTGATCCTCTGTCTGTGATTTTGAGCCAGTCTGCAGAGGGGTAGTTAAAGTCACCCATGAATAAAGTGTTTGATTGAATAGTGAACATTTCTAGTAGGAAGAGAGTCATGAGACTTTAGGTCATAGATAGTGACCTACAGCTAGCGATGATATGGTGAGATGACTTGCAAGTGGATGAGCTCCTTGGTATCATCATGTTTAACCAATTTGGACATATGTTTGTTGCTAACATAAATCCAGACACCTCCATCTTTGGCCTCAGCCTGTACTGTTGTTGGTCTAAATTTATGGAAGGCACTGTAGCCTTGCACTGCCAGAGTACTTTCTATGGCTTTAAACAAAGTCTTGGTCATAGCTCTCAACCTTTCATCACAAAAAATCTGGACAAAGCCAAAAATAAGGGGATACAAAGCCCCCAAAATAAGGACAAATATTAAATAATGCTCTTATAAACTTATAAAGTAGCTAGAATAAAAGGTCTTCTGTTACCATGCATTTTCTGAAGGATATGACATCTGAAACTCAAATGCCTATTATTGTTTAGTGAATTCAATCCTGACTGATTTGCCACAAAAATCCAGAAAACCATTAATTTTATGAGGACCAGACCAAAAATCTGAGGCAAAAATCTGGACCTTCTGCAAAAATCTGGACAGTTGAGAGGTATGGTCTTGGTCACTGTACATATGTCTACATGCTCTAGAGTAAGGCAGCCATGAAGAGTGTGGAGTTTTTTGTTTAGGCTACTGGCATTTTGCAGTAATACCTTAAGGATGGTTGGAGACTTTTCACTATGTTGGTAGTTCTGTCTTTATGGATTGCCTAAAAAGGTTGTAAGTGGTGGATACATTTCAGCCAATATCTTAAATCCTGGGGGTGTATGAAGACTGGTAGAGAAGGGTGAAGGCTGCCAGCCTAGTCAGATAGAATTTTATACACAATTCTATCATTTGTAAATATGAATGTGAATCACAGGGCTGTTGAACTTAAAACAATGTGGCAACATTGCCCTCTGCTGTAAAGAAAGCTGTCAAGCATTTCTTGTTGGTCCTTTGAAATTAAAATTACTTTATGTCTGTTCCTTTGAAGTTAGAATTTGGAGTTGATGAGTCTGGAGTAAGCATCCTGCCTATTGTTTTAAGGCTAAAGTTAAAGATCAGAATTTACATGTGGAATGCCCTTTATTGCTCTAAGTGTAAAAGAATGTAAATGCAGTTTCTGTCAGCCTGGGAACACCAGGAAAGTGTAAAAGATGATGTAATGTTTAGCAGGACTGCAGTTTCAATTTAAACAGCGAGAACCAGAGATTATTAAGCATTTTTTACTTAACTATCCAACTCACAGCATTCTACCTTGCTCTATAAGTAAGTTATTTTAGAAGTGTGTTTTCTTTTAGGAATAACTAGAAATTAGAAAGATTAGACTAAGTGTTTTTCTGTGATGTCAGAACTGTACTACTGGTTTATTTTAAGTATTTCTGTGTGATCTCTGAACTTTTGACTAACACTGTATAGTAGAAAGTATTGTCTTGGGGTTTTAATTATTTATTATTAAATATTTTAAAACATTTTAACTGTGGCTGGTTTGTGTAGAGATAAGTTAAGCTCTTAAGAATACCTGCATGCCTTTGGTAAAACTGTATAAGGCCACTCTAACAGCTTTAGCCCTGGGCTATACTACCAATTGGATATTAATATTGCACAGTAATAATGGGACACCCTTTTAAGGGCCTTTGAGTAGCTGATAAATATTAGCTGAGTGGTGGCAGTAATTACTACTGTATAGTCTGGGTAAAAGGGGCACAGCTGAAGAACCTGTGCTAGACTTCCCAAGAAGTGTCTGTGTGGTTGTGTAAACTCTTATCTCAAAGAGTGTGTGTGTGTGTGTGTGTGTGTGTGTGTGTGTGTGTGTGTGTGTGTGTGTGTGTGTGTGTGTGTCAGCTACTTGGGCAGGGACACGAAGCAATGGTTGGACAGAGAGGGTGCTGGAGATTTTAGCTTGCCCAGCTAGGCTGAGATCTAGACCCTATAGCTGTGCCAGTGGGGAATCTTATTGGGAGCTGGGGAGCAAGGGATCGACCAGCCGTGGACGGACTGTGATCTCTGTGTGCTCTTAAGGGAAGTTGCACTTTACTCTGTGTATTTGTTATCCTTTCTTCATATATGAGACAACCTCTCTGGTGTTAGTGGTGAGGATTGAGGCTCCTTGATTGCTGGGCCAGGGCACTGGTGTCACATATTAATTGTTTGGCTAGTGGTGGGATATCCACACAACATATTAATTAGTTGGCAAATACTAATTGTCTTGTAATGGTGTGGGTAGAGTTAACCCTGTAGCTTGTGTACAGTGAGCTTTGAATGTGTTTTTGTACTCTAAAACAGCCACACAGTGACTACTCAGAGTTCAGAACACAATTGTTTTATTTCTTTTGTTAGCTTAGTTAGTCAGGGTGAGCAGGCAGCATGTCAGCAGAGGAGTATGGAAAGCTGACAAGGAGCCAGCTGGCGGAGATGTGCCATGCCAGGGGACTGGTGCATGGAAACCTGACTAAGGCAGACCTGATTGCAGCTTTGGTTACAGCTGCATCAGAAAACAGCAGCCAGGAGGACAATCAGACTGGCAGTGGAAATATAATTCCATCGGAGAATGGACAGCTCAACCTTTCTGCAGTGGGTTTAAAAATCCAGCTGGAGCTAAAGTGACTTGAGTTGGAGGCCAGGCATTTGGAAGTAGAAGCAGCTGAGAGACTGAGGAGTCTATAGACTGAGGAGAATGAGAAACTGTTACATCTGGAAGCTGATGAAAAGGAAAGATGGAGGCAGCATGAGAAGGAGATGCTAACTCTTTGCCAGAGTCATGGAGGTAATGGGGAAGGGAGTAACTGGACCCCAGAAGCACAAATGGTCAGTAAATTACTTCCACAGTTTAAAGAGGGGGATAATTTTGATAGTTTCATTCATATGTTTGAGAGGGTATGTAAACAGTATGAAGTTGACCAAGGGTTCTGGGTACATTTCCTGACCCCCTTACTCCATGGTAAAGCTGTAACTGTTCTGTTCAAAATGTCTGACGTTGCATGTTTTGATTATACTGCTGTAAAGAAATGTCTTTTAGAACTGTTTAAGCTAACACCTGAAACGTATAGGAAAATGTTTTGTGAGCATAGACGCAAGGCAGATGAAAGTGTGTGTGAATTTGTTGCTGAATTGAGCACTTATTTCCATAGGTGGGTGAGTGGATGTCAGGTCACCACTTTTGAAGGGCTGACAAACCTTTTGGTGAGGGAACAAGCCCTTAGAACTTTGCCTGAGGACATGAGGATCTGGTTAGCTGATAGACAATGTGCTACTTCAGATGGGTTGGAGAAGAAGGGAGACCTATACCTGGCAAGCAGGGTAGCCCTGCACAGGAAGGGGACCCCCAGTACTGCTCATGGGTCTAAAGGAACCCATGGTGGGCAGCACAGACTGCCCCAGCAGAATCTGCCAGTAGTAGGGGAAGCCACTAGTTTAGGTACACATCCAGGAGCTAGGGTTAAATGTTTTAAATGCAATCAGTGGTGCATGTGGCATACAGGTGTCCACAGAGGTAAGGTGGGGAATCAAAGGTGAGGGAGCCAGTAAGTGGAAAATACAAAATGCCAATAGTAGGTTGTCTTGAGACAACAGGGGTGCTGAACTACCATCCTGCAGATGTTCTGAAAGGGAAGGATTTGGATGAGACAGTACCATGTGCTTATGCAGTTACATGCAGTCAGGCTAGGAGACAAGCATGTGAGCCTGGTAGCCTGGGGGAGACCCAGACAGACTGCATACTTGCAGCCAGGACAGGTGAGGTGGTTACTTCAGGGAGGGAACTACCCTGTCGCAGTGAGCCTGAAGGTGAGCCACAGCTGCTTGTGGGTACTGATGGTCCCCTGGACAGAGTGACTGCAAAGGTAGAGGTGAGTAGTAGTACCCAGGCTGACAGTGAGGCACCACTGTCAGAGGATGCCAGATGTCCTGTGGAAGGGGAGCTGGGAAGGGTTACAAGGAGAGAGTTGAGTTAGGCTCAGCTCTCAGACCCTACATTGCAAGGTCTGAGGCAGGTAGCTAGGCAGGCACCTGATTCTCAAGGAAAAGGGTAATCTCTATATTGGGACCAAGGGTTACTATACAGAAAGTGGACCCCTAAGGGAGGGCTAGAAGGTGAGAGAGTACAGCAGTTGGTAGTGCCTAGAGCCTAATGTCTGGTGCTTCTAGCCATAGCCCATGATATTCCTTTTGCAGGTCATATGGGCATAAAACGTACTAAGAGGTGTATTATGCAGAACTTCTATTGGCCTGGAATTTCCAGAGATGTAACAGGGTACTGCAGGACCTGTGAGCAGTGCCAAAAGGTAGGCAAGGCAGGAGACAAGGTGAGAATTCCTTTAATACCTTTGCCTGTGATTGAGGAGCCATTTCAGAGGGTAGCAATGGATATTGTGGGTCCTCTGAGTACCCCAAGTTCCACAGGGAAAAAGTATATCCTAGTGATAGTGGATTATGCTACACGATACCCTGAGATGGTGGCTTTGTCCTCCAGTGAGGCAGAGAAGGTGGCAAATGCTTTGTTAGAGATTTTCAGCAGGATAGGTTTCCCAAAAGAAATACTGACTGACAGAGGTTCTGATTTCATGTCAGACCTTCTGGCTTGTCTATGGAAGTCCTGTGGGATGAAGCACATGAAGACCACCCCCTACCATCCCCAGACTAATGGTTTTGTTGACAGGTTAAACTCTACAATCAAGTCCATGCTACGGGCATTTGCAGATCAGTTCAAGAGGTAGTGGGACACATATTTGCTCCATCTGTTGTTTAGTTATAGAGAGGTTCCCCAGGAATCCACAGGTTTTTCACCCTTTGAGTTGCTGTATGGGCACAGGGTGAGGGGACCTCTAGATTTAATTTGAGATGAGTGGGAAGGTGAGTGTGAGTCTCACAAGGAGTCTATTGTGGCATACGTCCTAAACCTCAGGACAAGGCTTGGGGAACTCATGGGCTTGGTCTAGGAGAACCTGGCAGAAGCCCAACAACAGAAAAAGGTGTGGCATGACAGGAATGCTTGAGCTAGAGAGTATGCTGTGGGGCAGCAGGCAATAGTTCACATTCCTGTCAAACACAACAAGCTGCAAGCAGCTTGGGAGGGACCCTACAAGGTGGTAAGAAAGGTAAGTGATGTTAACTACATGGTAGAACTGCTAGACAGATGGCAGGGCCACAAATTGTACCATGTTAACATAATGAAACCTTACCATGATAGGGAGGCCTTTGTGCTGAGCATTTGCAATGGACTGCAGGAGGAGTCTGAGGGAGATCTGGGGACTGATCTCCTCAGTGAGGCCCGGGCTGACACCTCGGTGGAAGGGGTAGCAATGTCCCAGCAGCTGTCTCCTACCCAGGTTCGAGAAAGCCGAGCGGTGTTGCAGGAATTTGGGGACATGTTCACTGGGAAACCAGGGTGCACCCACCTGGTGCAGCACCAGGTGGATACAGGACCCCAAAGGCCTATTAGGCAGGCCCTTTATAGACTGCCTGGGAGAGTCAGACAGACTCTGTGAGGAAGGAGGTACAGGAGATGTTGGAACTAGGGGTGATTCAAGAGTCCAACAGTCCCTGGGCCTCCCCAGTGGTGCTGATGCCAAAGAAGGATGGCAGCACCAGGTTCTGTGTGGACTACAGGAAATTAAATAGTCACACAGAGTCAGATGCTTACCCCATGCCTAGGACAGATGAGGCAGTAGAGCAGCTGGGTGGGGCTACATAGCTTACAACCATTGATCTTACCAAGGGTTACTGGCAGTTGCCCTTGACTCCCAGTGCTAGAGAGATGTCAGACTTTGTGACTCATTTTGGCTTGTATGAGTTCACAAAGATGCTCTTTGGGATGAAGAATGCCACAGCAACTTTCCAGAGGCTGGTAGATAATATCCTAGCAGGAGCAGGAGGGTTTGCCCTTGCTTACCTAGATGATATTGCCATCTACAGCCATTTCTGGCCAGAGCACCTTCAGCATGTCAGGGAGGTGCTGGGCAGACTACAGAGGGCAGGGTTGACCATTAAGCTGAGCAAATGTCAGGTGGGTATGGCAGAGGTCTCCTACCTAAGACATAGAGTGGGGAGTGGTAAGATAAGGCCAGAACCTGCCAAAGTGGAAGCCATTCAGGCATAGTTTGCACCTGTTACTAAAAAGCAGGTGAGGGCATTTTAAGGGACAGCAGGGTACTACAGAAAGTTCATCCCCAGTTATAGTACCATAGCTGCTCCCCTCACAGACCTGACAAGAAAGAACAGGCCAAATAAGGTAGTGTGGACCCCAGCATGTGAGCAGGAATTCCAGAAGCTTAAAGAAGCTTTGGGAGGACCCCCTGTGTTAGCCAGTCCAGATTACAGCAAATAATTTGTTGTGCAGGTGGATGCTTCAAACCATGGGGTGGGAGCTGTACTTAGCCAGATTTCTTCAGAGGGGGAAGAGCACCCAGTGGTTTATCTCAGTCATAGGCTCCAACCCAGGGAGGAATGCTATGCAGCTGTAGAAAAGGAATGTCTAGCCATAGTGCAGTCATTGCAGAAACGTCATCCTTATCTGTATGGAAGAAAATTCACTGTTATGACAGATCACAACCCTCTAACATGGTTAAACAGAGCCAGTCAGCAAAATGCCAAGTTGCTAAGATGGAGCCTGGGGTTGCAAGCATATGATATATTAGTGCAGCAACGCAGTGGGGTTAGCAATGCCAATGCAGATGGGCTCTCAAGACAGGGAATGTGGTGAGGTACACTCAGCTAGACCTAACCCTCTCAAGCGGTGTTTCTCAAGGGTCACTTGAAAAACTAGCTTGAGTTCTCTGGGGGGTGGGGGGAGAAATGTGAAGACAGATAGAGAAGGGTGAAGGCTGTCAGCCTAGCCAGATAGAATTTTATAGATAATTCTATCATTTGTAAATATGAATGTGACTCACTGGCTTGTTGAACTTAAAACAATGTGGCAACATTGCCCTCTGCTGTAAATAAAGCTAAGTCAAACATTTCTTGTTGGTCCTTTGAAATTAAAATTGCTTTATGTCTGTTCCTTTGAAGTTAGAATTTGGAGTTGATGAGTCTGGAGTAAGCGTCTTGCCTACTGTTATAAGGCTAAAGTTAATGACCAGAATTTACATATGGAATGTCCTTTATTGCTCTAAGTGTAAAAGACTGTAAATGCAGTTTCTGTCAGCATGGGAACACCAGGAAAGTGTAAAAGATTATGTAATGTTTAGCAGGACTGCAGTTTCAATTTAAACAGTGAGAACTAGAGATTATTAAGCATTTTTGACTTGACTATCCAACTCACAGCACTCTGTCTTGCTCTATAAGTAAGTTATGAAGTGTGTTTTCTTTTAGGAATAACTAGAAATTAGAAAGATTAGACTAAGTGTTTTTCTGTGATGTCAGAACTGTACTACTGATTTATTTTAAGTATTTCTGTATGATCTCTGAACCTTTGACTAGCGCTGTATAGTAGAAAGTATTGTCTTGTGGTTTTAATTATTTATTATTAAATATTTTAAAACCTTTTAACTGTGGCTGGTTTGTGTAGAGATAAGTTAAGCTCTTAAGAGTAAATGCATGCCTTTAGTAAAACTGTACAAGGCCACTCTAACAGCTTTAGCCCTGGGCTATACTGACAATTGGATATTAATATTGCACAGTAATAATTGGACACCCTTTTAAGGGCCTTTGAGTAGCTGATAAGTATTAGCTGGGTGGTGGCAGTAATTACTACTGTATAGTCTGGGTAAAAGGGGAACAGCTGGAGTACCCGTGCCAGCCTTCCCCAGAAGTGTATGTGTGGTTGTGTAAACTCTTATCTCAAAGTGTGTGTGTGTGTCAGCTACTTGGGCAGGGACACGAAACACTGGTTGGACAGAGAGGGTGCTGGAGATTTTAGCTTGCCCAACTAGGCTGAGATCTGGACCCTATAGCTGTGCCAGTGGGGAATCTTATTGGGGACCTGGAGAGCAAGGGAGCGACCAGCCCCTGACTGACTGTGATCTCTATGGGCTCTTAAGGGAAATTGCACTTTACTGTGTGTATTTGTTATCCTTTCCTCATATATGAGACACCCTCTCTGGTGTTAGTGGTGAGGATTGAGGCTCCTTGATTGCTGGGCCAGGGCATGGGCATCACAGGGGGGACAAGTGCAACCCATCCTTGGCAAAGCAATGTGGTCTGTTGATCATGTCCATCCATGCTGATAGATATTGGATCCCTCCGGATGGACACCAGAAACAAAGCCGATTATTAAAAACAATCGTATGTTAATATAGTGACACCATCCCTGATGAAGGTAGAATGCTACTCAGTGCAAGGTTTGTACCTGTCTGTGACACATATTCTGAGAGATACATTACGTTTCTTTTCATATATTCTAGTGAGGTACACCAAAGGTGATTTATACCCAAATGGACTGTGATAGAATATATTGATATCTGTGGTGCTGTGAATTGAGATCATGTGTAATACTGTGGATCTTGGCTCGAGATAGGCAACTAACTGCTATCCTCTCCTTGTCTAACCTGGTGAGTGAGGCATCTGTGTGTTGCAAAATGGAGTCTCCAATGACAAAAATATTAGGCAAAGTGTATCACCCAAAAAGAAGAAAATACAGCATCCAAATGTTCGAAGCTTGAGCAACTAATAACCACCAAAGCAGGTACTGCTTGATACTGCAGGCTTACTAAACCTGTATTAGCTCCATCAGATATTCCAAGCCCGGGGGTATGGACAAGAATGTGGAGAGCCAGTTAAAGTATTAATATAACTGTGCCTTATATGCCTTTCTGTGGATTTATTCAATAAAACATTTGGATTTTAAGCTTGGTCATGGTTTGGTAAGACTGCAGTCTCAAGCAGTACCTACTTTGGTGGTTATTAGGTAAAATATATGCTTGTCTTGTGACCTTTGCTCTTGGTGGACCATTGGGTGTAGACTTATTTGAGATGTTTTGTAATTCTTTTTGTGTGTGTTTAGTGAATGCTGAAGAGCAGTGTTGCTTTTAGGTGGTTATGGAGGTCTTGGAGATTTGGGATAATTTATTCTAAGCACCTCAGCATAAGAAAATCTGTGTGTGTGTGTGTGTGTGTGTGTGTGTGTGTGTGTGTGTGTGTGTGTGTGTGCGGTGTGTTTATGTGTGTATTTGCATGTGCATCTGTCTTACTGTGTGTGAGTGTGTGTGTGTGTGTGTGTGTGTGTGTGTGTGTGTGTGTGTGTGTGTGTGTGTGTGTGTGCGTGTGTGTCTGGTGTGGTGTGCAGTATGTGAGAGGGATGTAGTGTGGGCATTCTTGACAACCTCATTTGTATGTGAGATTTTTTTCTTCCAAGGAAGCTGTACATTTACATCTTCTCATACTGTGCTATTTTCTTTAATGATTAACTGGTAGTCTGAGAGAACAAGAGACAATTGCTATATTACCTTTGTACGCCCAAATTAACAAAGCTGGCCACAGAGACATTAAGAAATTGCATATCCATGTTGTCCAGTCCAGTAACAGCATGGGCTGTTTAGGATTAAGGGTTAGGTTTTAACAGATGCCTCCTAGGTTAGTTTCTGGGGTTATGGGCAAGGAGTTATATCATGCTAGGATAGCGTAGTGCTGTTCTATATGTAAACTAGTTTCTGGAGTTAAGGGCAAGGCTATAATAGTGCTATTTGATGCAAATGCTACTTGTTCTAAGCTTAATTCCATACAATGCCACACTGTTTAACAGGTTTTGGACCTAATCCTTACTTTATAGGGAAATTGTACTGTCTAGGCATTTGCTAGTATACAGGGCACTGCTAACTGTCACTTCACGGTGGACAGATCCACGCTAACTTTCCTGCTTTATAATAGAGAAAAAAAGCTTAAAAACTGACTCCTGTGTCTACTAGTAAATACATTACCATACTTTGAGCTTCCTGCAGTGCTTTCCAACTCAGAAAGTCCAGCTAAACACCTTCTGCCACAAGATGGATGACCCATTGATTTCTTAATGTAAAACCACAGCAAATATAGCTCTCAAATGCAGATTAAACAGAAAACAACTACCAAACAGCTAAGTCCCTGGCTAATTTACCATTTTGCAAAGTGATCTGGAGGTAAACAGAACTAGAAAAAAAATCTAGCAGAGAAATTATAATTTTTCCCCAAAATTAAATCACTGCTTTAAAAATGCTCACATGTAGTGCTGTTCATTGTATAAATTAGCAAGTACAAATGCAAATTATTCTTATCGTAGCTTGGATAGCTCTGGATGCAGTTGAAACACTTGAAAAGTGTTGCAAAGTTCTGAGGAAGTAAACTCGGGGCCATGCAAACTCTTCTAATTTATACCAGAGAAAAAAGCTTGAAGCTGACTTCTATGCTCTCTAGCCAATAAACAATCACTCGTTGAACTTCTTGGAGTGTTTCCCAACTCAGAGAAACAAGGTAAACACCTTTTGTCACAAGATGGATGATATTGGAATTTCTTAACATAAAAGCACAACAGAAGTAGTCTCAAGTGTAGATTAAACAATAAACTACCAAATAACCAAGTCCCTGGCTAATTCACCCATCTGCAATGTGATCTGGAGGCAAACATAACTAGAATAAACCAGCAAACAGAGAAATGATGATTTTTTGCTACAAGTTAAATAAATGTTTTAAAAAGTACTAAAAACAGTAGTGACCACTGTGTAAGCAAGTTGAAACACTTGAAAAGCATTGTAGAGCAGGAAGTGCTTTGGAGAAGTTAGGAATTTGAGTCATGCTCCCTGGTGTTGAGTACCAGGGGACATTAATGTCTGGACTGCATGCCTAGTAACAACCTATACATTTGGCTCAATATTTCAGCATACCAGTTTTGTCAAATAGCATCAGGCACTAGCAAGTGACATAAGAAATGTATAATCTGAAAAACATAAATGCTGTCTTAAAAATCTGGAAGTATTTTAAGGTTTTAAAAAATACTAGCAGAAAATTTGGAAATTCTAGATATCACAAATGTCACATACTGATCACCTGTGCCTTTTTGAAACTGCACTGAGGCCCTCTACATTATTGCTTATGCAAATAGAAATATTTTTGAGCATTTGGCATGTTAAAATATGTACATCATGATGAAATATGTAAAGTGCATTACTGAAACAGTTTGATACCATTATGTGTACAAAACTACTGCTCTCACATTTCAGTCCATTTCACTGCACCTGTATAAATCTTGCATGCTGTGATCATCAGTGGTCCTACTACTAGTTACCTTTTCAGTTTCATAAAAATGGAGCATTCTTCATTTCACTTGCAGAAGGTATTTTTCAAAATTGTGAAATGTCTCGTAATCCATCCCTTTTGTTTTAGTTGTTGCCTATCATATTACTATTTTAAACTTTTTGCATTGTTGCAGTACTGCCCTTTTGTGATTATTATTCAGTACAAATGTATATTTTGTTAGCATTTTTTATCATTTCATCTGTCTTAGAATGATTTTGCATTTCCTTAGTTAGTCTTTTTATCAGGCTTAATAATTGCCACAGACATTCCTGCTGTTCAAGGTTCAGCTCAGTTTTAGATTTGTCACAGTTTTAATACATTTTCTCTTGTAGGATTTGTTGTTATTATTATATTGAATAGTTATTATTTGTTCAGTTTTATGTTGCTTCTTATATTATGAGGTTTAGTTTATGAAATATATTATTTATTGCCCCTCCATCCTTTCTTCCTACATTTTCCAGGCCAGATATTCATATTTATGTAAAGCTGAGCATTATTAAAAATGCAGGTCAGGTATTGGTCACCACTCATGATGGGAACTACAAAGGTCTAATCTGCGGGAAATCCTATTATGTCATCATTCCCACAACGATGTGAAATTACTCGCTTCTCATATCTTGCTCATGCTAGTGAAGTACCTATGTTTCTCAGTTATTCACCACTCATAGTTACACCATATTGGAAGTAGCCTTGCTAATGTCCATCATTCAACCATTGACTTGGCAAACATTAAAGCAGGTTGTATTCCCTACTTTGAATATTCCTTGCACACAGCATTAAATGTTTTGTGTCTGCTCATTTATCTTTTGTCTGGTAGAGGGAAGATACTTTTTGTAGTGTTCATTGACTTTCTGGCATTCTCATTGTTAGGGTTCCCTTGGTGGTGAGCACCAGAGGACACTAATGTCTGGGTTAACAAGGAGTCCGTGGATTTTGTAAAAAAACTTCTTTGTGTTATAAAAGAGTGTGGTTGCTCACGTGGTTAAAGCTGATAGTCATATTTAGCCATATTTTTGGCCATGAATTCGACATTGATTTCTAGGTGGCTGGCTCAAATGAGACATGGTGGTGGAGCTTTTCACTTCATCCGACCACTCATTCATTTTTTTGGTTAACTAATGTCATTTTTAACAAAACCCTAGTTGTTTTGTGCAGTAAAGGAGAACTGGTGGCTCCTACCGAAATCTTGTGACTGGCATTGCTGTTGGGGATTGGCATAATTTATTTTTATTTTATTTATTTTACATTTGTTGACCGGGCTAGTCTAACTGGATATATGTCCATTTTCAGTAGAGGCCCGGGGAGAAAAGCTCCACATAAAAACAAAAAAACAAATAAAACATTACAACTTCAGTGACAGTTCACATATCAGACACAACAGGTGTTACATGGTAACTTAGCATTCATGATAGATAATAGCAAATAAAATGGAAAATCTCTTTTGTTTTGTTTTTTATTTATTTATTTATTTTTTTGACCAATCAATATTAAAAGAAAAGAGTGTTCAGAAGGATGTGGGAGATTCCCAAAACAAAGTTATAAAAATGGCACAGGAGAACAGAATAGTTATAAACAAGACTGGGAGAATTAGTTAAGGGCAGTGACTCATCTATAAGGTAGTGAAATGACCATACAGTCTTTCAAGGGTGCAATAAGTAGAAGGTAGTGGTCTTAAAGTGGCTATAAAGTGAGTAGTAAATTGGTGCTATAACCTAGGATAACAGGAGGACAGATCTTAGTCAGGGTTAGTACAAGGACATAGCCAGTGGGTTTTAAGGTGTAATTTGAGTTTCTTTTTGAATAGTGCAGTTGAAGAAAGCAATGTGAGTTCAACAGGAAGAAGGTTCCAACTTTTACCCACAGTGTTACAGAAAAGGGAATCTCCTGCTTTATTGTTGGGTTTTTGTCTAAATACAAGTAGTTTATTTGCTGAGCGTAGATTTGTGAGATTTTTATATGGGCTGATTAGACTCATGAGAATTGGTATGTTACCTGGATGATAAAGGGTTTTATGGGCAATAATTAGTTGGTGGAATAGAATTTGATTATGCAGTTCCAGCCAACCCAGTTGCTTCAGATTTTGGCAGTGGTGGGTTCTGAAAGGGGAGCTGGTAGCAAATCTGGCAATGTTATTGTAGAAGATTGCCAGCTTGCTGAGATTGCTTTTAGATAGTTTGTGTATATAGGAGAGGCATAGAAGAGAGTTGAGATAAGGTGGGCGTGAGCAATAGTAGTTCTAGCTATGGGAGTAAGGACGGGTTTAATTTTATAGCGGGAGCCTAGTTTTCGGAGAGGGAGCCTAGTTTTTGGTTAACTGATTTTATTATGTTATTGATATGAGTATCATAGCTAAGGTTGTGGTCAATAGTTACTCCTAAGAGTTTGGTGGTAGTGTCATGAGATATGACTGTGCCATTATTAGATTTAATAATGAGGTCAATTGGGTGGACTTTTGTGTAGGAGTAAAGAGCAATAGTTTAGTCTTTTTGGGGTTAAGGAGAAGACAATGCTGTAAAAAACATTCTTCTACTAATTCAAAGACATTTTGGGTGAGGGACTGCAGTTCAGATGGACCTGTAGCTGAGCATATTAATGTGGAGTCATCTGCGTATTGTATGCATGTAGCTTGGGGGATACTTATAGTTAGATCATTTATAAAGATGGAGAATAGAAGAGGGCCCAAAATAGAACCTTGGGGTACACCAAGGGTGACAGGAATATGGTTGGATAGACTGTTGCCCCAAAACACTGCTTGTTGCCTGTTATCTAAGTAGGACTTGAACCATTGAAGTGCTTGAGTATCAAGTGAGAGGGACTTAAGAATATTCAATAGTAGCTCATGGTTAACCATGATGAATGCTTTTGAGAGCTCAATAAAGATTGCAGAGGACAGGGTGTTATTGCTACAGTTGTTAATGTGGTCAGAAAATGATAGGAGAGCAGTAGTGGTGCTATGGAAGGGTCTAACACCATGCTGAGAGTTAGCTAATAGTCTATTTTGGAGAAGGTGGCCTAACATTTGACGGTGAGTGCATTTCTCCATGATTTTAGCTATGGGAGAGGGAAGGGCAATTGGATGAAAGTTAGAAAGTTCTGTTGAGTTGCTACCTTTGTGTAGGGGGATTATATGGGAGACTTTCCAGATGGATGGGATGGTACCTTCTGTTATGGTTCTATTTATTAGGATAGAAATAGGGTAAGCTAAAACCTTAGCTGCTATTTGAAGATATTTAGCAGGTAAGAGGTCAGCAGAGGGGGGTAGAAGGTTTGAGTTTTTGAAGAAGGTTACAGATGAGGGATGTAGGCACAGGTTGTAGTTGGAAAGTAGGTGGAGAATTAGTTAAGGAGGTGGATAGATTAGAGGATACAGGAGGTAGAGAGTTAGCAAGTGACTGGATGGCTTCAGTAAAGAAGATATTAAAGGTATCAGCAATTTGATTGGGAGTCTCTTGGGAAATACCTGATGGGGTTGGTGTCTTAGAGTTGCCTGGATGTAGGAGTCTATTGATACCTGACCAGAATTTTTGAGGTCTATGTTGATTGGTCTGTTGAAGTTTAAAGTAGAAGTTTCTTTTATCTAATAATACTGATGCTTTAGTAGAATTTCAAAGCTGTTTAATGTTTAAATGATCAGATGGGTCTTTAGAAGTATGCCATTTGGCCCAAAATTTGTTTCTTAATAGAATTCTTTGCTTACTTTCCTTAGTGAGCCATGGAGCTGTTTTTGTACTGTTTCTAAGAGTAAAAGATGAGGCATGGTAGTTCAAGACTTTTAGGAACTTAGAATTGAAGAATACCACTGCTTCCTCTAGCTGGAAGTGTTTTAGGGGTGACCAACTGCATACACTAAGTTCATTTCGCAAGTGTCCAGGGTTGAAATGTTTACTGGAGCGAGTTGTTCTGAAAGTTGAAGGGTAAGGAATATTACTCTTTTGTCTAATTATATATGTTAGTGAGTGATCACTAATGTCATCTGGCAGGATGCCTGACATATGTGTTGGGGAGTGAGTATTTATTAGAATCCAATCTAAGGTACTTTCTTTATTGGTAGGTTTGTGGATTCTGGTGGGTGAGGTGATAGTTTGGGAGAAGCCTTGTAGGTTTATATAGTTAGTTGGGTTATCAGTATTACAGGTATTCCAGTCTATATTAAAGTCGCCTAGCAGTATGGTTTCTTGTGCATAGCTATTGGAAAGCCAGATAAGGATATTTTCTAGGGGGGTGATGTTATTACCTGGAGGAAATATGAGCAAATAATGGACTTACTAGTATTTAGTTGTAGCTTAGTGATGAGAATTTCAATATTGGTATCAGATGGTGGGTGGGTATCTAGTAGAGTAACTTGGAGCCCTGCTTTGTATATTAAGGCTACGCCCCCACCCTTCTTGTTATGGTGATCCATTCTTAAAATACTATTTCCTGGAGGGGTGATTTTCATAGTCTTGGGTTGCTGGTTTTAACCATATTTCGGTTAGGCATAGTATGTCAAAGTCATGAACATCTAGTAGAGCATGAAGGTGAGTCACTTTATTATTTACACTTCATATATTTAGGTGAGCTATGAAGAGGGAGTTAGGAGGTCTTGTAGGGGTGTGAAAGGAAGAAGGAGAGGGTCTAACTGGGTTAGGAGGACCATTATTGGTAGGGCCAGGATTGGGATGAATGTCACCATCCAGTAGGAGGTGTTGGTGTAATCTAAATGTGTGAATTAGGGAAAGATTCAATATGTTATAGGTTCTCTTGACTTGCTCAATAATAATAATTTAGGTGTTTACCTCACAGGCACAGGGTACAGGGTTTGATTCACAGCTTTGCAGGGTAACTAGCTAGGCTTCAAATGGTATGCAAGGGCAGCTAGCTTAGTAATTACCTATGATCCTATGAGAGTTCACATCTCTTTCTTCAACTGCACTATTCAAAAAGAAACTCATTTCCTCAGTTGCTGAAATGGCCACAAGCTGGGTACATCCTGTTAACCTGGAACCTCAAGAATCTTGGTATGACTTTGAGCTCTAAGAACTAAGGACATTAGACAAAACGCTGGAAAATAAGTGTTGCTGTTTTGGTCTAGTTGAGAACAAACTTGCTTTCCATTCACATTTTCCTGTTTACCAGGTTGCTGTTTGTTGAAATAATTTGACCTAGGAAATCTCTTCTGCAGTAAATTGACTGGCTGCTGATTTCTGTTTGGTGAGAAAGCTTTGCAGCCCACTGCCTTTCCATATGCAAATGTTATCACCCAAAGAGTGTAAATTCGATACTGGCTACTTTGCTGCCAAGCATTTTTGTCCTTATTAGTTTGCTGCAAGGCTGAGCCTGCCTCTTGGCTGTAGAGAGTTTGCTATTCCTGATTATGCTGATTTTATTTCCATTGCTTCCAGCATGTTCTGTGCAGCATGCATATCACTATTTGTGCAGTGAATCCTTGTCCAACCAAGCTTGTCTTGTCCTTATTAGAGGCTCCAGGATGTTTTTTTTTTTTTTTTTGCACCAGATCGCTGCCACATCACCTGGGGATGGGATTTCTCTTCACATAAAAAGGAGGCCTCAGGTACCCCATCTGCAGAAAGGCTGGCTTGACTCTGACAATCTGTAAAATGATCATCTGATTTCTAACCTTTCTTTTGTAGGTATGGTTTTAGAGAAAATAGTATACCTTCTGCGGGAATCATATTTAAGAGAGTATAAGATCATCAATCCTTCCTAGTCTGTCTTTTGAGCAACACTCAGTTCCATGCGTAAGGAGTAGTAAGGTTTACTAGTTACCAGGGTTATCAGTTAACAAACATACTAAGAATGAGGAGTGGTAAGGTTTAATAGTTACCAGGCTCATCAGTTAACAATCATACTAAGAATGTGGAGTAGTAAGGTTTACTAGTTACCAGGGTCATCAGTTAACAATCATACTAAGAATGTGGAGTAGTAAGGTTTACTAGTTACCAGGGTCATCAGTTAACAATCATACTAAGAATGAGGTGTAGTAAGGTTTACTAGTTGCCAGAGTCATCAGTTAACAGACATACTAAGAATGAGGAGTAGTAAGGTTTACAAGTTCGCAGGGCCATCAGTTAACAATCATACTAAGAATGTGGAGTAGAAAGGTTTATTAGTTACCAGGGTCATCAGTTAACAATCATACTAAGAATGAGGTGTAATAAGGTTTATTAGTTACCAGGGTCATCAGTTAACAATCATACTAAGAATGAGGTGTAGTAAGGTTTACTAGTTACCAGGGTCATCAGTTAACAGACATACTAAGAATGAGGAGTAGTAAGGTTTACAAGTTACCAGGGCCATCAGTTAACAATTATACTAAGAATGAGGAGTAGTAAGGTTTATTAGTTACCAGGGTCATCAGTTAACAATCATACTAAGAATGAGGTGTAGTAAGGTTTATTAGTTACCAGGGTCATCAGTTAACAATCATACTATGAATGAGGTGTAGTAAAGTTTACAAGTTACCAGGGCCATCAGTTAACAATCATACTAAGAATGAGGAGTAGTAAGGTTTATTAGTTACCAGGGCCATCAGTTAACAATCATACTAAGAATGTGGAGTAGTAAGGTTTATTAGTTACCAGGGTCATCAGTTAACAATCATACTAAGAATGTGGAGTAGTAAGGTTTACTAGTTACCAGGGTCATCAGTTAACAATCATACTAAGAATGAGGTGTAGTAAGGTTTACTAGTTACCAGGGTCATCAGTTAACAGACATACTAAGAATGAGGAGTAGTAAGGTTTACAAGTTACCTGGGCCATCAGTTAACAAGCATACTAAGAATGAGGAGTTGTAAGGTTTACTAGTTACCTGGGTCATCAGTTAACATTCATACTAAGAATGAGGTGTAGTAAGGTTTATTAGTTACCAGGGTCATCAGTTAACAATCATACTAAGAATGAGTAGTAGTAAGGTTTATTAGTAACCAGGGTCATCAGTTAACAATCATGTGAAGAATGAGGAGTGGTAAGATTTACAAGTTACTAGGGCCATCAGTTAACAATCATACTAAGAATGTGGAGTAGTAAGGTTTATTAGCTACCAGGGTCATCAGTTAACAAGCATACTAAGAATGAGGAGTGGTAAGATTTACTAGTTACCAGGGCCATCAGTTAACAATCATACTATGAATGAGTAGTAGCAAGGTTTATTAGTAACAAGGGTCATCGGTTAACAAAAATGTGAAGAATGAGGAGTGGTAAGGTTTAATAGTTACCAGGCTCATCAGTTAACAATTGTACTAAGAATGAGTAGTAGTAAGGTTTATTAGTAACCAGGGTCATCAGTTAACAATCATGTGAAGAATGAGGAGTGGTAAGGTTTAATAGTTACCAGGCTCATCAGTTAACAATCATACTAAGAATGAGTAGTAGTAAGGTTTATTAGTTACCAGGGTCATCAGTTAACAATCATACTAAGAATGAGGTGTAGTAAGGTTTACTAGTTACCAGGGTCATCAGTTAACAGACACACTAAGAATGAGGAGTAGTAAGGTTTACAAGTTACCAGGGCCATCAGTTAACAATCATACTAATAATTAGGAGTAGTAAGGTTTATTCATTACCAGGGCCATCAGTTAACAATCATACTAAGAATGAGTAGTAGTAAGGTTTATTAGTAACCAGGGTCATCAGTTAACAATCATGTGAAGAATGAGGAGTGGTAAGATTTACAAGTTATTAGGGCCATCAGTTAACAATCATACTAAGAATGTGGAGTAGTAAGGTTTATTAGCTACCAGGGTCATCAGTTAACAAGCATACTAAAAATGAGGAGTGGTAAGATTTACTAGTTACCAGGGCCATCAGTTAACAATCATACTATGAATGAGTAGTAGCAAGGTTTATTAGTAACCAGGGTCATCAGTTAACAAAAATGTGAAGAATGAGGAGTGGTAAGGTTTAATAGTTACCAGGCTCATCAGTTAACAATCATACTAAGGATGAGTAGTAGTAAGGTTTATTAGTTACCAGGGTCATCAGTTAACAATCATACTAAGAATGAGGAGTGGTAAGGTTTAATAGTTACCCAGGTCTTCAGTTAACAATCATACTAAGAATAAGGAGTAGTAAGGTTTACAAGTTACCAGGGCCATCAGATAACAATCATACTAAGAATGAGGTGTAGTAAGGTTTAATAGTTACCCAGGTCTTCAGTTAACAATCATACTAAGAATGAGGTGTAGTAAGGTTTATTAGTTACCAGGGTCATCAGTTAACAGACATACTAAGAATGAGGAGTGATGAAGAGAGAGAAGTGTTGTTTATTAGTGGAAACATCAGAGCCAAGTTAGGTCCTATGAATGGGATAGTTTTTAATGAACCAGTACCCAAATTAGGCAAAGAGGCATAACTAAGCAATAATGACACACATTCCAGCACTTCTGCACTAACAGAATGCACATGACAGCAATCTGAAGTCATGGAGATGATTGATGGCAAAAGAAAAGCAGAAGTGTAAGCTGTTACTGGAGAGGTCTTCCTAACTGAAGAGGTTACCATAACAGCTTTCACCTAAGACATATGATGACTTGTGTTGATCCTGAGCAGCTGTGGTAGTGCATTAAGTTGGCAGGAATGTGGCAGCTGTTGGCTGCGGAGTACATACCTGCCTTCTTGTAGCAAAGGACATCAGGTGGAAAAAAACGGGTCTGTATTATAAGGGTACCACATAGCTTTTCAAATGCTGAAATGTCGACAGCTAAATGGCAAAAGCTTAAAATTGCAAATGGCCACTTATGCAAATTTTTTCATCGGGAAAGAACTTGCTTGATCATTATCAGGAATTTGCCCTTTCCTCAATGTAGAGTGTTCTCAAAGTTCGTATATTTAGTTAGCGAGGGGTGGGGGGGCACAGCCCTCCACATCAGGGGGTGTGGGGGGGCAAAGCCCCTCACTTTGTTAGGGTTTGGAAGTTTATTTTAATTTGAGATGACTAAGCAAATTTTTCCCGATTAAAAAATTTGCATAAGTGGCCGTACGTGATTTTAAGCTTTCGCTGACGTTTCTGCATTCGACAAGCTAAGCAGTCGAGATTCTAATATAGACCCAGAAAAAACTTCTTAGTGAGTGAGTGGAAGTTGACCCCACCCACCCTGTATATCTGCTATAGGCTGCTATATGGTGGTTGGTAGCTTCCAACCTTCATCAGTTAGGTAGATGCAAATGGACAAAACAAGGTGCTGGATGCAACCAAATTTATTTTAAATATACAGATTGAGCTCTTTCATCAGATTATACCACAGACTTCTTCAGAATCATTTAAACACTCATTCAAAGGTTTGAAACTCCTGCCTAAGATGTCGCATGTTCAAACCAACCACTAAAATGCAGACATTTAAACTTGACTCAGCATCAGAATAAAAATATATGCATTTTTTTTTAAAAAGAAAGTTTTTTTTTACTTCAGATGATACATTAAATACCTTAAATCAACACACATAAAAACAATACATGGTAAAATTAGAATTAAATTATACCATATAAGACCAAATTCTCAAAATACTTGCTATGGAAGGCTTCCATTGAGCCTGGGAAAACTGTGTGCATTAAGCTTAATCTGCCATGTCAACTCTTTATCCTCTATAAAATCACCCCTTGGTCCACCTCAAAGATCCTTGACCACAATTCTAACCCAAAAAATAAAACTAAGGGAAGAATGCTCTGCTGTCTGTTTAAACAGGGAAATGTTCATAATTTTATTCCTAATAGCCCTATTGTGTTCACTAATATGATCTCTCAGCCTCCTCTGTGTCTTCGATACATAAAAACAATAACATTGCTGACATGAGGCTAGGTAAATGACTCCACTAGAATTACATGTAAAATTAAAAGTAGATTTAATTTGATGTTTATTCACCAAATAACATGTAATTTTCATAAATAAATTTACATTGTGGGCAAAACTCGTGCTTAACGGTACCAATCCTTTTGTTAGTTGGACATAAAGGTATCAATCCATCTGATCCAAATAATTCTTGATTGATCTACCCCTTTTGTAAACCACTTGGGATCCATTCCCAAACTGTTCAATACAACCCTTGAAATAACGTAAAAAATATATTATAGCCCCTGGTAGACACTGGATATACAGCAGGATGAAATAAGCCAGTATACTTGAATAATAAAAATATACCTGCTGAGTATCACTCCATGGAAGTATAAAGCAAATCACTGTCCAAGAAATAATTATTACAATAGCTCCGTAGACCACCAAAAGATCGTTCAGTCTCAATAAAACAATTGTTTAAACCACAGTTTCATTTACGAAAGACTATTCAGTCCCAAATTACAGTTTCATTTGAGAAAGACTATTCAGTCACAAATCACGAAAAACACAAAAAGCATCGAAAAATCATAGATCCAAGATAAAGATAGAACGATTTTTTTTGGTGAGTTTTGCTTTCGCTTTCTTTTTCAAAAAAAATAAATAGTACTACAACTCACTCATATTATTTATACAATTGATGAATTCATTTAATTATAATTAATAGTCTCTAAAAGCACTAAAGCACTACTATAACTAAATATCACTTAAAAAAACTATAAGAAAAAAAAATAATTAAATAAATGCATGTCTATATAGAAAAAATAATCATATTTTAAAAAATACACTTATGTATAATATAAAAAACACAAAACAAAAAAAACAAACTATGAAAATAAGAACTACATGGATAGTCTTTCTCAAATGAAACTGTGATTTGGGACTGAATAGTCTTTATGAAACTGTGGTTTAAATGGTTGTTTTATTTTTTGAGAGACTGATCTTTTCTTGGGTGGTATGAGCTATTGTAATAAAATATTTTTTTCAGTGATTTTGATTTACTTTATACTGATGGGTGATATACTCAGCAGGTATATTTATTTCATCCTGCTGTATATCCAGTGTCTACCAGGGGCTATAATATATTTTTTACGTTACTACATTTTTTGGTTTTTGGCTCCATTTGGTGACCCCATGGCTGACGCATTGGCTAGTGGAAATGACGACAGCGTAGAACTTCCGTACAACCCTAATGCATGCGCAAGCAAACGAACAACTACGGAGAGATTGCAACACTGTTTAAATAACAGCACTAACCCTTTGGCTGATTGTGACTTTTCTGCTTCGCCGGATGTGGAGAACACGTTGGACACCAATAGCGTTGAAAAATTGAATGCTATTTTAAACGGAATGGAATTTGAATTACTCAAATTGAAGCGGTTGCAGATGCAACGCTTCCACTTCGAGATATGTATTGAGAAACGAATTATACCGAGGGGCCTTAGAGTTCTTAAGATGCCAACCACAGGAAATATGTATCCTGAGTTGCTGCGACGATGGCAACAATTGAATATAGAGGTGAGCTTAGACTATATGAGGCTCCTCAATGACTTCTTTTTACCGGAGGAGCAAATTTTATGTGACTCCATTAAACGGAGCCAAAGTGACTTATATAATAATTTTAATGACAGGGTTGTTGATTATAAACTTGAACACCTTATGGACAGTGTAATGCTGTTTGAAAAGAGACTACTAGAACAAAAAAAGCACAAACTTTTGAGAGACAATTATGATTTTTCTAACGGCCAAGTCTTTACTTGGCCCAGATTTAATACTAATGGTCAGACAAGTGTTACTAATCGTGATAATGCTGTTTATAATAGGAGACAGCCACAACCTACTATTCTAACAAATGTTGAAAGTGTAGTTAATAGTAAACCTATTAATGAACATGTATCTAATGTTGAAAATGAAGTAAGAACTGCTTCCAATTCTATTAATGGAGATTTAAATGTTAATAATGTTAACAATAATGTTAATACTGATGGAATTCATATACACAATACTTCTATTGGTGTCTCTAATGTGACACCTACATCACAAGTTGTACGCAGTAAAATAAAAGATCCGAAAACAAACTTTATGGCTATGGAATTAGCCTGCCCTTTCCCTATAGCAGACAATCGTATGAAAGGGAGGGATCGATCCATGAGCAGGGGCAGACAGAAACGGAAAGCCCCAGCAAACGAGTTACGGGAACCTACCATAAAGAAAATGTGGGAGAAGTTAACTTAGTGCATAACCTCTCCCACAGACCTCTAGACATTTATGAATTAGAGGTTTTAAACAAGGGTCTTTCTTTTGTGCCGACCAGAACTAGCAACATTACTGAATCCATCCTAGACCTTAAGATGTTTACTAGGAATTTGCAGTTAAAAATCATGTTTTCTAACCAATATACTGCTGCATGTAATAACAATGTTAAGAAGCCCAGTTTAATGGTGCCCAATCTCCATCCCTCTATCGAGGTCTTTTATAAAGCTGTCGAGAAAGAGTTATACACCACACGAAATGATTATGGTACATCACTAAAAGACAACCTTAGTGTTAGACAATCCAGGGCACTAAATGGATTGATATATGACAATAACATAACTTTCAGACCAGCTGATAAGGGTGGCCCTATAGTGATATTTGATAGATCTGACTATAGGATTAGGATGTTGAATATGTTGAGTGATTCAAAATACTATACAGTCTTACAACGAGATAGTGTGATAGGAGTAATTAATAATGTATATACTAACTTGGAAGAGATGTATAAAATGGACATAATCAGTTATCAACTATATGACTATTTGATATTGGATGAACCAACTATACCCGTTATTAGGGGTCTTACCAAGATCCATAAAGATTTAAGTAACCCACCCATGAGACCTATTGTATCTGGTAGGGGGTGGGTTACCGAGAACATATCGTTCTACATAGAGAAGACA
This sequence comes from Protopterus annectens, assembly GCF_019279795.1. Classification (NCBI taxonomy): domain Eukaryota; kingdom Metazoa; phylum Chordata; order Ceratodontiformes; family Protopteridae; genus Protopterus; species Protopterus annectens. The sequence goes on from NC_056732.1 coordinate 1,711,689,984, forward strand.
TTAAAACCTTTTGTTGTTAGTAATATTACCATTTTGAAAGACTCCAAGGAGTTTTTATTAGAGTTTTATGAAGCCTCATTACCATATTATACATGTTCTGATTTAATACTAGTCACAATGGATGTGATGTCTCTGTTTACCAATATACCTAATGATAGAGGTCTTGAGTATATACACTTTTACCTAGACAGACATTCTGAATTATCTGTTGGTAACATTGAACTAATATGTAATTTACTAGAAATGGTTTTTGAAAGCAATGTTTTTATGTTTGATGACTTATTCTATCTACAGAAGGATGGCGTAGCTATGGGCACTTCCTGTGCCAATAGCTACACCAACCTTGTTATGCCATTATGGGAAGAGGACAAAATGTTTAAATTAGAGAGCTTTAAAAGACATGTTGTCTTTTATAAGCGTTTTGTAGATGATCTCTTCTTTTTATGGCATGGTGATGTCAATGCTCTAACAGTCTTCTACCAAAAAGTGAATGAGTTAAATTCATTTTTGAAGTTCACTATGAACTATTCTGAGAATGAGATATCCTTCTTAGACATTAATATTACATGTTTACTAAGTGGGCACTTTAATACAGCAGTTCATCGTAAATCCTGCCACAAAAACACATTATTGAGCAGAGATAGCATGCATCCACCACATGTTTTCAAGAATATTTTGAAGGGCCAATGCATGAGAACTTCGAGGCTTAACTCAAGTCATATGTTGTTCCAAAATGAATTAAAAGATCTAGGTATTAGGTTTCATCAGAGGAAATATACTCAATTTGAGATTAATAAGGCCATTACTGAAGTTCAGCAATTACGTGAAAATCGAGCTTGTCCCATATTTTCTGAACATGGCAGAGATGTATATGCTTTAAGAGCACAAAATGTGCCAGTTAATAACATAGAGCCTATTAGATTCACCCTTCATTATACAAAAGATATACAATGTATCAGGAATTCTATCTCTAAGTATTGGGATATATTACAGATAGATCCTGAAATTTCCAAATACATTGATGTACAACCAAAATTTGCTTATAAGAATAAAAGCAATTTATATAAATTGCTATGTTGCTCTGATTTAAAATCAAATATGAGTATGAATGAATTTGAAGGATCCAGGCCATGCAATAAATGTAATTATTGTCGTTATATATCCAATATAAATATTTTTATACATCCAGTTACAGGGGAAATTTATAATCTCAAGGTAAACGCAAGTTGTAACACTAAACATGTAATATATTTAGCTAGATGTGTGTCATGCTCATGTTATTATATAGGAAAAACAAACAGGATGTTCAAAGAAAGGATCAGGGAACACCTATATCAAATCCGTATAAAATCTGAGGTGAATGCCCTGTCTAAACATGTCATGAATACAGCTGTTGACCATGAGTTTGTTTTTTCAGCTTTGCAGGTAGTTAAGGTCAATAGTAGAGGAGGTAATATTAGGAACTTGACAGAATCCATAGAAGCTGAGTGGATTATCAAGACTAGAGCTCACATTCCCCCTGGAATCAATGATAGAGTACCTTTGAAACCTGCCTTAAAAAAAAGAAGACACAGGATATGACTTTATTAATATATCCTATCCTATATTTAGATATACAATACTAACACATATGCCTCATACATGTGTAGCCTCTTTTTTATTTTAAATTTACATACATACATTTTTACATTTACACACACAACAGTATAGATATTAGTCATGCTTTTATTTGTAATCCATGTAGTTCTTAGTTATTATTTCTATTTATTCACAGTGTGTTTTTTTAGATGTTTACATATCAGGTATATTATCTGAAAGTGTATTTTTTAAATATGATCTTGCATTCTAGCAAGACATGTATTTTATTAATAGTTTTTCTTATATAAGTTTTAAGTGATATTTAGTTATAGTAGTGCTTGTACCTTTTAGAGATAATTACTTAATTAATTGATACGATCAACATGAAATTGTATAAATATGAGTTTCAGTTGAGACTATTTAGAGGTTTTGAAAAAGCTGTAAGCGAAAGCGCTCACCCAATAAAATCGTTCTATCTTCGAAGTGGATCTATGATTTTTCGATGCTTTTTGTGTTTTTCGTGATTTGTGACTGAATAGTCTTTCTCAAATGAAACTGTGATTTGGGACTGAATAGTCTTTCGTAAATGAAACTGTGGTTTAAACGATTGTTTTATTGAGACTGAACGATCTTTTGGTGGTCTACGGAGCTATTGTAATAATTATTTCTTGGACAGTGATTTGCTTTATACTTCCATGGAATGATACTCAGCAGGTATATTTTTATTATTCAAGTATACAACCCTTGAAATGAGAAGATATTCCATTTCCTCTTAAAGATTCCCATAACATTCTTATGGCCTACTGTCTAGGTGGTAATAAAAGATCGACTATGCATCTTTTTCTCTACCCTCCTTTTCATCACATTATCAGAGGGTGGAACCTGCTCAAACCTTAATATAGGGTAATAGCTACCTTATTTCGTTTTGGTGATTATATCAGCAAAAATCCTCTCTATATGTTCATTGAGATACCCTGGGAGTGAACAAAAATATGAACAATTCCCTATTAAAACAAATAGCAGAGCCTTCTTCCCATAGTTTTAATTTTTTGGGTTGGACATCATGCGTAAGGATCTTTGAGGTAGACCATGGGGTTATTTTATAGAGGCTAAAGAGTTGAAGTGGCAGATTAAGCATAATGCACACAGTTTTCCTGGACTCAATGAAAATCTTACCATAGCAAGTATTTTGAGACTTTGGTCATATATGGTATAATTTAATTCTACTTTTACGATGTATTGTTTTTATGTGTTGATTTAAGGTATTTACTGTAATGTATCACCTTAGGTAAAAAAAAAAATTTCTTTTTTTTAAAAAATGTATGTATTTTTATTTTGAAGCTGAGTCAAGTTTAAATGTCTGCATTTTAGTGGTTAGTCTGATCATGTGACTTCTTAGGCAGCAGTTTTAAACATTAGAATGAAGTATTTTAATTGATTCTGAAGAAGTCTTTGGTATAACCTGATGAAAGTGCTCAATCTGTATATTTAAAATAAATTTGGTTGCATCCAGCGCCTTGCTTTGTCTGTTTGCATCTACCTGAGTTAAGAGAAATTGTTTTAAACAAGGGTTTTGTTAGGTTCCTGGCTTTGTTTTTCGGGTGTTATGTCTTCATTGGCCCAAGATGTTGCTAACAGCTCATGTCAATCAACCAATTTTGAAAATCTTTCGTCTAGCTTTGGGTTATTAACTCAGCTTGCACAGCAAATGCCCCAACAGGTGGCTAACTTCACTGCAAGGTTGAGAGTAGTGGATTTTATCAATGTCAGCCCTGCTTCTTCTATTCCACAGGACAAGGTATGCAGAGTGCTGATTCTGTTTTCTCCAATCCATGTCCTGTATCTATGGGGTTACCTGGCTCAAACAATGGTACAACAAATGCCAGTAGGATTAACATAATTTCATGGCTCAACAAGACTATGGAATTTTCAAACACCATGTCAAGATAATTTCAGACTTTACGGCAATCTCTTTGTAGTCTTCAGAACAACCTACTGAAATGTAGGAAATTGCAGTTGGAAATGGTTATTTTATTGAATGCATAAAAGCCAGAAGGGTACCGAAGGGCTTAAGAAGTTTTAAATTCCCTTCAGGTATGGTACCAAATTTCCCTTTGTAGAAGAACCTTGTAAGCATGCTTGGCCATCAGGGTTGTGAGCTATTGGAGCTCCTAATTAACTACAACCAAAAGACCATAGATATACTGGTTAATGAGGCCATGGAACTGGATCAGGTCATCACCAAGGATTTATTATTTGAGAACTACTCTGAGCAATATAGAAACATTTTTAGCAACATTAATAAAATTGCTATGCAGGTGAAAGCATGTAAACAGAAAAAGTTTAAGAGGGACAGACTTTAATATCAGAAAAACACTACTTATCCTTTACCTAAGTTTAAAGGGGATAATATACAACAACAAACAGACCATCTTACTCCTGCCCAGGACACTGTTGATGATATTGAGGATAAATTTCCCCCTTTGCAGCAGGTCCCTTTAAGATGGTTGGAAAGATTGATGTATCCAGTGAAGCAGCAGCGAGGCAGTACAATCAACTTATGATAAATCTGGGATTTCAAAACCAGCAAAACAAATGCAGACAGGGTTACAACAGGAGGTGGAAATTAATGACTGTTTTTTTCAGTACAGAGCTGACAATTTTTGAAGACCAAGGGCCTATTGTTATATCCAACTAAAAAAGTGACTTTAATATTTTCAGTTTCACTGCTGAACTTTTTGACAGTGCATATACTGACTTACTGTGTAAAGGGAATACCTTTGTGTCCTCTGTCAAATCTAAAATCGACAAAGTAGTTATTGACTTAAAGTTGTTTCTTTGGAAAACTGATTTAAATTTAATGTTTAACAGTAGAAGTATCAATTTTGTTCCAAACAATTTCAATAGGATAAGTCTTTTCACCCCCCCCAATTAATTTCCTTTAATATTGTTTGAAAAGTTGTGTGAATTCAACTTTAGAGTTCTAGTTCAAAACAATGATAAAAAAGAAGATTTTAATCTTACTAAAGTCAAGTTTGATTTACTTAAGGAGCTAACTAAAAACAAAAATGCGAGGGTAATGAAATTTGATAAGGATGGGGGGGGGCTGTTATTATGTATAAGGAAGACTACATGAATAGGATGAACAAACATTTGTTTGATGATGATTTTTATGAGGTGACCACAAAACTGGGTCAATATTTGTTATGGGAAAATTGATTGGTTGTTACAAGATATGTTTGATTAAGGGGGAAATCAATCACAATCTTATGCTTTTAATTCTAACAGTGCCTTCGATTTTTGGAATACCTAAAATACACAAGTGTGTGGAAGACCTCCCCCATGAAACCCATAGTCAATGTGGGGTAAATTGAAGGCCCACCCCTTGGCTAGATACACTGACATTAAAATGAAAACATGTTTTGATTCTTTTGACTATTTGTGCAAAGACTCCTGGGACTTTCTGTCCAAGCTTAGAACTATTAGTGTAACAGAGGATATGGTATTTTTATCATTGACATTATCAATTTGTTTAACGTTATTCAGTGTGATGTAGGCATGGGATGGTTTCATGATTTTTTTGGGGAAATCTACCCCTTTTAGTAATGAAGAGGTGAACATTTTAGAGACACTTATGGAGATAGTCCTTAAAAACAATTTTGTATTTTTCATAAGGCAATATTTCTTGCAAAAGAAAGGGGTGGCAATGGAGGCAGCATGTGCCCCCATATTTGCCTATATCATAATGCTCCAATGGGAGAAAAAGTTTGTGATGGATAAATTTAGCCCCCCACCTTGGGCAGTTTGCACACATTTTCTGAATGATATTTTTATTGTCTGGAATAAATCCATCAGTAAAATCAATTTGTTTATTAATTATGTAAACAGTTCAACTTCATTCTTAAAGTTCAGCTTTGTTTGTGATGTCCATAAAATTAACTATTTAGATGTAGAAGTTAGGAAAGATTTGATCAATAAAAGGATTATTAGTAACATCTATAGGAAGCCTACACATTCAAATAGTCTTCTCCACTACACTAGTTGTCATTCGGAAAATCAAAAAAATTGGAGTAGTAAAAGGACAGACTAACCAGGATGGTAACGGAGGAGGAGGAATTTATTACTGAGGGACAGAAATTACCATGTGTGTTTCACTCCCGGGGATGTCCCAATGAACATTTAGAGAGGATTTTTGCTGATATAACCACCAACAGGAAAGAAGGTAGTTAATGACCAATATTAAGGTTTGAGCAGGTTCCACCTTCTGATAATGTGATGAAAAGGAAGGTAGAGAACAAGACGTATAGTTAGTCTTTCATTACTACCTATATGGTAAACCATAAAAATGGCATGGGGATCTTCTTGAACAGTTTGAGAGTGGATCCCATGTGGTTTACAAAAGGGTAGATCAATGTAGAATTATTTCAATTGGATGGATTGGTACTATTATGTCCCACTAGCAAAAGCATAGGCACCTTTAAGCATGGATGTTGCCTACAATGTACATTTATTTATGAAAATGACATGGTAGTGGTGAATAAACATCAAATTAGATCTACTTTTCATTGCACATGTAATTCTAGTGGAGTCATTTACCTAGCCTTGTGTCAGCAATGTTGTTGATTTTATGTAGGGAAGACACAGAGGAGACTGGGAGATCATATTTGTGAACACAATAGGGCTATTAGGAACAAAATTATGAGCAATTCCCTATTTAAACATATAACAGAGCATTCTTTCCATAGTTTTCATTTTTTTCGTTTGGATATTGTGGTCAGGGATCTTTGATGTGGACCATGGGGTGATTTTATAGAGGCTAAAGAGTTGAAGTACAGATTATGCTTGATGCACACAGTCTCAATGAATGTCTTTCCATAGCAGTATTTTGAGACTTTGGTCTTATATGGTATAATTTAATTCTAATTTTACCATGTATTGATTTTATGTGTTGATTTAAGGTATTTAATGTATCATCTTAGGTAAAAAAAAAAAAACTTTATTTTTTATTAAAAAACATGTATTTTTATTTTGACGCTGAGTCAAGCTTAAATGTCTGCATTTTAGTGGTTGGTATGATCATGTGATTTCTTAGGCAGGAGTTCTAAACCTTTGAATGAAGTGTTTTAATTGATTCTGAAGAAATCTTTGTTATAACCTGAAGAAAGCGCTTAGTCTGTATATTTAAAATACATTTAGTTGCATCTAGCACCTTGCTTTGTCCATTTGCATCTACTTGAGTTCGGAGAAATTGTTTGAACTAGAGTTTTTTTAGGTTCCTGGCTTTGTTTCTTTATTAGGTAGGGTTCCACAACTAAGGTAAATCCTGCATGATTCTGTTGACAGAAATGGAATAAAGCCTTATGCAAATATGAACTTTAGAACAAACTGGTAAAAGGTAAAACATGGAAAATGTAATTTGTTAGTCCTGCAAAGTGGTAGAAAATATAACATGATCTGTCATTAAATAAAGCTGCCAAAGGTTTATGCCTGTATTCTGGTCTGTTAGGATGATTCAGTTTGTGGATGGTTTGTTCTGCTATCATTACTAATTTTATGATTTTCTTAATTGCCCTTTCGTGTTGATTTTCAGGGGATTTTGCAGCTCTGCTCCACTCTGGCATCACTGTCAAGATCGCCCTTCTCCTGAATTTTACCAGTGCTTTGACATCATTCATTGGCCTCTATATAGCGTTGTCCATCTCTGCAGATGAGTCTGTTCAACAGTGGATATTCACCTTCACGACCGGGCTGTTCCTATATGTAGCCCTTGCGGACATGGTGAGACAGATGTTTATTTAAAATGTAAAACTAAAATCTACAGGATGATTTTGTTGTTCATTTTCAGGTGGTAAACTCATTATTTGTAAAACATTCTGTTCTCCCTTTTGCTTGCTAAAACTTCCTGTTTGATGCTATTGTTTTCATACCTCTCAACCTCTTAGAGCAAGAAATCTGGACAAAGCCATAAATAATGGGGGGGGGGGTGCACAGGCTCAAAAATAGGGATACTTTTTAAATATTGCTTTTACAAACTTAGAAAATTGATAGAATAACAGGTTTTGCATTAGCATGAATTTTCTGAAGAGTATGAAGTCTGAAACTCAAATGTCTCTCATTATTTTCTAACTTCATCCTGCAATAATTTGCCAATTATTTACCAAAAAAAACCCACAATTTTATGAGAAACAGACCAAAAATATGAAGCAAAAATCTAGACAGTCTGCGAAAATCTGTACAGTTGAGAGGTTGATATAGAGCTTATGATATAGAGCTTATGATGTCTGTTTAAAGATCCCTAACACTTTGACCTTATTCAATGTGATACTCTTCAGGATTACTGAGCAGAAAGTCAGAACTTCAACAAATGAAGAATAAAGCATATCAAACTGGAAACCATTCTTTACGCTCATCTTATACTACTAATTTAAAAATATAAGAATTGGCAGATATGATAGTAAATCTAATGATCTAAAAATATGTACTATACTCTATCAAAATTAACACAAGACTGAAAAAGTGACCCTGCACTGCACATTATTTCTAGTGGGTATTTACCAAAGTTATTTTCTGATAGTGCATCCAGTTCTAAAGGGCATGTCTAGTCATTCCAGTAAAATCACTGTACCACTTTATTTCTTATCAGTATGACCCACTATTAAATACAATACTGCATTTGTACCTTCAAACAAGTAGCTTGTAACAACTTGAAAATATCCAACAACAAAACAAAATCATATAGTTATAAAATGTAACTTTTTCAAAAAAGGTTTCAGGAACTGTCATTATATTCTCTTTCTTATAAGTTACTAAGAGTTGGCCTGACCCTTGTTGTTAAGACAGTATTTGATCTATTTCTGTTCAAAATGTATCACACAACAACAGTGGTCATCATGGGGAGACAACTGACTAAACCTTCTTCTGTTGTCAGCCTTATAGTACATGGAATCCTAAGGCAGTGTAAGAACTGACATTATGTTTACTGCAAATAATATCCTACTTAACCCAAGGGACTCTGTCTGTGAGAAGTGTAAACGTTTAACTAAAGTGAAGGCATCCTTCTCTCAGTCAGTTGCATGCAGTGAGAAAGTACCGCCTTACCCCGCCCTCAGACCTCTAGAACATCCACAGACTGTCATCACAAAATTGTCTTATGGTGATGTTGTTGAAAATTTTCTAACCAGGCCTCCTACAACTCCTAAGTCTAAGCATTGCCCTAAACCCTCAGATTTACTTCCTACAAGCTACCTGGGATCAACAGGTCATGACCAACATATAGCATGCTACAACACTGTTGAAAGCACAGCTATGAAACAGGGTCACACAACTACCATGAAGAAGCTGTTAAGGTACTAAGACCAAGCTAGTACTTCTGGCAATATCTTGGCCATAGATGTCTTTGTAGTTAGACATACAGATGCTGAGCATATACAGAGTGACTGTTTGCTGTATCTCAAGTGATGGGATCTGCACTGACACTGGTGCCCTTGAGTCCCTTCACCACAGGTACACATGTGATATGGTCAATGCAAACATGGGAGTGAGTGACTGGAGACTCACATCCTTGAATCAGATGAGGAATGATATGATGGAGCTCTCTGATTATGTATCTGAAATGGGTGTCATAGTAGTATCGAGCAATATCCTGCCATCGCTAAGAATGCTTCCTCAATACAAATAGAAGACAATTCGCTTTACCTACTGGCTTAACTACTTGTGTCATTCTTGTGGAATTCAATATGTATTATCCTGGAAGAAGATGTCTGACATTCATGGCTACTTTGCTAGAGATAGCCTGCATCTCTGTCTTCATGGCTTTCATATATTGGCAAAAATCTTTTCTTCCCCATTGTGGCTTTTAAGTAAGGTCTATCTCCTCAAATGACCTACATAGTCAGCCATAATCAAAATGATATAACGGTAGCACTGCTCAATACTAGAAGGCTTAATAAAAAGTTACACTCCACAGAGGCATTCCTAATCCTTGAAAACATAGATATATGCATTGTTACTAATACATGGTTTTGGAATAGGAAAAGTGCTCCCACAGTTCAGGGTTTTAGTGCCTACCACTCCTCCAAACAAAACATTAAATCTGATGATGCATCTAGAGTGGCTATGTCTGTATTTCTAAAAAAAATTATCTCCATATTTTTAATGCAGAAAAATTACCTTGATTTCCTCTATATCCTTCTTATAATAAATAAAATCCAGTACGTCATCACAGCCAACAATTGTATTCCTATAGTCCATGAGGTATATGTAAATAAACTGACACCCTTCACTACCGAAACCAACACTATCCTCTTGGATGACTTTAACTATAGCTCAATTAACTAGAAAACTACACCACCACAAATGTGATTGTTCAAAGATTCCTGAACTTCATCAATGCCAACTTCTTAGACCAAATAGCCTGAATCTGGATGAGGGGCTCAAAAATATTGGACCTGGTTCTCACCAATATAGTCCACCTATGTTCAATACCCATAGTTACCAAATTAGTGATCAATCCTGACCACCATGCAGTAACACTTTAATTGTCAAACCTCAATACCTCAAAGCCCCTTTGTCTTAAAAAAAATACTCCAAGACAAATCTAATACAGCTATCTGATGACATTCAAAAATCCTCCTCACTTGAATGACCCCAACTCACTTATTCATAGATATGTTCTACTTAGGTCTGTGTTTGCCTATTTAAAAAACATTACGGTGAATGGCTACTAATCGAATGTTAAATAGCAAAAGTTTAATGTTCCTAACATGCTTAATAGTGAAAAATAATTCACTGAATGGCCATAGTTGGCCAACAATCAGGAAGTACCTCGATGCATACGGTAAGTGAAGGGAACGTTTTAAAATTTGCCATATTTCCCACTGTAGTGAGATCTTGGAATTGGTATATATAGTTAGGGAGGGTGTGGGGGGCACTGCCCCCCCACACTTGGGGGATTGGGGTGTGTGGGGGTGGAGGCCCCCACCTTGGCTGATTACATTCACAATGTTGGCCAACTTTGGCCATTTGATGAATTATTGTTCGTTGTTAAGCTTTTCCAGAAAGTTAAACATAATAGTTATCCTCAGTAAACAAATATTTGTACATCCAGAAATAAACAAGCAAATTAACAAAACAAATAAATAAATCAGATCAGATCCTGAAAATAAAGAATTTAAAGTAACAGGATCATATAGTTACAAAGAACCAAAAAAATATTTATAAACAAAGGCTAGCATATACAAATGTCTGGATAACTATTATGTTTTGGGTTGAGAACAGCATATAACAGAGTGTCATTTTTATTGATTTGTAGCTTTGAAGTTAATAAAGTCAAGACATCAATGCGATATACCCATTTTTAATTTTCCTGCAGATGCTTTTGAGTGCATTTCATAAGGTGTAGTAATGGCAGTATTTCTGTAATTTATTTTATTTATTTGCATTTTGTTGACTAGGTTGGCCCTACTAGGTTGTGCCCATTTCAAAGCAGACCCAGATGCATGATTGTACACAAAATATCAGCAATCAAAATTCACTTAATGGCTGTATCAACACAGACATTGCCACAGTAGGTTGCTTCACAAAGGAATGTTATGCCAGCTTACATAAATCTGTAGAACCAGTAGTCTCAAACAGATCTAAATATAATGGGAAATTCAAAAACAAACCACTCTGCTGGTACACCAATATAAATAAACTCTACAATAAAAGAAAAAAAAACTGATAAAGTATTCAACAGATCAGATCCAAAGACCCTCTTATCAGGGATAACATCAGAAAATTACTAAATACCTAAAACTTAAAAAATGCTATTAGGTTAGCAGAGGCAACCCATGAACTTAGGTTAGCATTTGAAATTAAGGACAGTTACAAATCCTTCTTTAGCTACTGTAGGAAATTAAAAAAATAACATCCAAAAGTGTCCCAGACTTATTCATACGGGCACCACCTTCTCTAATGTAATGGTCATTGCCAATACACTAGTAAACAAATTCAGTGCAAATTTTATCCCATAGATGACTATCCAGAGATCACATGTATCTGAATTTCTCAGAGCCCCCATCATCACCACTAAATAACATGTAATGATGTTCTCCAAGACTAAACATACTTCCTGTATGGGACTGGATAATATACCTGGCTGTTTAGTAAGCAGTACTAAACTAGCCCTGGTATAGTCACGCCTTAAACTATTTAACCTGAGTTTAGCCATTGGCTTTCTCCATGAGGTTTGGTGCATAACAGTAATGATGACACTCCACAAGGGTAGCCCCACCACTGACCCCTGGAATTATAGGCCCATCAGACTGAAATTCCTATTTTCAAAGCCATGGAATATATAGCTGAGCTGAAAAAGCTATGATATTAAAAGTCTCGTCAGGCTAGGCCTAGAGCAGTTTGGCTTTGGCAAGCATGGATCCTGTCTAATGAATCTGGTTAATTTCTTCAAAAGAGTAGCGCTGTCTGTTTGCACTAGTAATACTGTTCACACACACTATATTGACCAGGACCAAGCATTTGTCATGATCTCCTATGCTAGCATAGTTATTAAAAATAATACATTTTAAACAGATCTCTATGTAGCGCGATGGATAGCAAATTGACTAAAAGAAAAAACCTACACCATGTAACAAGTATCTCATTATAGAGTATGAATGTAACCAGTGGTGTCCCACATGGCTTAGTGCTGGGACCTTCTTTACCCACCATTTAGTTTAATGATCTCCAGACTATCAAACAAGACGTCTGGCTACTAACTTCTGCAGACACTTGTAAACTGAGAGTCACTGTAAAATCCTACTCTGACATCAAAGCCATTCCGTCAGGACATACAATTGTAAATGCCTTCTCTACTAAAAATTGTCGCAAATTAAATTCTAAAATGTGCACTATTGTGTTATTTTGTAAATAACCACTCTAGACAACAAAGATGTAAATAGTTGTAACTCTCATTTGCCTTGTATTTCATATAATTCCTATGACTGTACACAGCTCAGATGTCTGGTTGTAATTAGCAGAGCTGGTCTTAGGTGAAATGAAATTCTACAAAAAGACCCCATTATACTCTATTACTGCATGCTGGTTCACCCCACAAACAAGTGCTCCTCCATTTCTATCTTGGCCTCCCCATACCAGCCTGAAAGTTTAATTCTTTCCTGTTTATCACACATTGTCTTACAGTTCAGCTTTTTCATTCATCCTTTCAACTCACCCTAAATGACTAAGACTACATTGCGATCACTGTGAGAGAAGTAGCTTGAAACAAAATAGAGTTCTGGAAGATGCTATGAGCCTATGGGGTTCTAGATTCTCTGAGGTGCATTTTTTATGCTTTCTCCCTGTATTTTGATCCATTGATGGCCTGAACAAAAGCCTGTCTTACTTTTTTTCTTTCAAGGGAGAAATAAGTTGTCTTCATAGCTTAAAATTAAAAGCTAGCTAAGCAGGAGTTCCCAATAAACTGAGAAGACAAATACTTCCAATGATATGTAAATCACATTTAGGAAGAGCGAGTGTATCCCTACTCCACAAAATGATAGCATCTGCTATGGACCCTTGAGGTGTTAGATTAGATTAAAGTGAAATAACATTATCACAGTAATGTAGTTCAACGTGTTGCTGTCATATGTATATGTTCATAGGTTCATGGGTTCATAGGTGATTAATAGGCTAATGGCACAAGAGCCTTTACAAGCCTAGCCAATAATGTCCAGGATATGACAATATTGTATCTTACTTCCCCAGATTTGGGATGGGGTCAAATCAGGGTAGTGGGTCTTTATTTCACAGACTGCTTACATCCATAAGGGACATGGGCAGTACCCCAAGAGTGAATTTACAGTTCCTCATCCATTTATCCAAATTGTTTTTGAAGGGAGTGAGGGGCTGACTTTGTTTTACAAATATGGGAAGTTTATTCCATAGACAAGATAGCCTTTGGGATACAAATCTGTCTCACCAGTAAGTTCTGTTAGAGTCACAAATAAGGTTCAGGTTTATGGAACACATAACTCTTGTATAATTTTTCTTGTGAATTGTAGGTCAGGCATAAGTCCCCTCTCAATAAACAATATGAGATGGAGTAAAGGGATAGGGCCTTTAATTGGTCTGCATAAGGCATGTGTCTTACACTTTATATTTTTTTAGTGACAAACCTCTGGGGTTGACACACTTGGTGTAAGTGCCTGGTTAGGCTCGTGCAGCAGGGAGCATTGCATTCAATTATGGGCCTGATGAAGGCCGAGTACAATGGCACTATGACTTCCTTAGATCTTGATGCCATGCCTTCACTTATACGTTGAGCCACACATAAGGATTTCCTCACTACCATAGGTACCTGGTGGTCAAAGTTTAGGTTACTATCTATCTGTGCTCCTAGATCCCTCACCACTGGGTCTTCTTTTAGGGGTGTGCTATTGATATTATAATTTGCAGAGATATCTAATTTACCAAAGGGTATGCTTACACATTTTTTAGACCTTAGTCTGAAACCATGTCATTTGTCATTTTTAGGTCTGTTTGTAGGATGTCAACATCGTTTGGGGATTCAGTGATTGCTCCTAGCTTAAAGGCATCAGCAAACTTGATGAGCCAGAGGCCCACAACGTTGATCTTCTTTTCAGAGAAGTATATACCAAACAGAAGGGGTCCCAACACTGAGCCCTCTGGGACACCACTAGTTACAGGTTTCTTACTGGAAGTGGATTCACCTATCTGGACAACATGTGTGCTGTCGGTGTGCCACTTGGCTATCCATCTGACAATGTAGGAGTTTTTCCTAACTCAGTAAGTTTCTCTATGATCCCTGAATCGGGGATTGTGTCAAAAGCTTTGGCCAGGTTTAGATAAGTGGTGTGTACCATTTTTACCTCATCCATGGCCCTGGTGACTTTCTTGAAGAAGTCCACCAGATTGAGCAGGCAAAACCTCCATTTGGTAAAGCCAGATTGGGCCTGGTCCAATTTTTGGAGAGTTCTTATGTCATTATTGATCAGATCAATGATAATTTTCTCCATAGCCTTCCAGATAAGACTGGTCAAGCTTATGAGTCTGTAGTTCCCTGGGTTAGTTGATGGACCCACATTTGAAGAGGTATGACTGTTACAGTTCTCCATTCCTTTGGGACACAACCAGTCCAGAGGCTGTGATTAAAGAGACGGCTTCTAGTGGCCCTGATAGATTTTTTTAAGCTATTTAAGAAGCATTCTGAAATGTTGTTGTGACCCATGGAGGCTGTGTTTTTGGCTTTAGTAAGCACAGTAAGGAGCTCATCCCTTGTAATGACTGGTTGGGGTATGGTTGTGGATATTTCTTTGGGTGTGGTAGGAAGTGATGGGGAGAGAAGTTTGAATGGAACTTTTTGGCCAGCAGGTTTGCAATAGTTTCAGGCTGGGTGTAATTGTTGACGCTCATGATTAACTTGGCACATTGCTGAGCATTTTCCCTGAGGTTACAACATAGTAATTGTGGTTATCTTTCACCTTGTAGGCTATCTTTGCCTCATAGTTTGCTTTGGAAGATTTAAATAGCTTAATTGTTTATTTTTTTTGTTTAGTTGTTTTTTTTTTGCATTGTTTTGTCTTTCTTCTTTTTTTTTTTTTTTTTTTTTTTTTTTTTGAATAGTCTATTTAGGTGTCCACCAGGGTGGTTTATTTTTGCCAGTAATCATAAGTTTGACTTGGACAGGTATTGCCTTCTCTATGGAGCTATGAATTTGGTTGTACAGTACTTTTGTGTACAGCTCAGAGAAGGTCTCAGTGTCATCCTGGTTCAGAGGGGCTTGGAAATTTAATAACCTGTCACGTAGTTTTAGGTAATTGGCCTTAGCAAAGTTCTTAACAGGTCTGAAGTTTGATGGGGGTTCTAAGTTAGTTTTAATACTAAAGGAGATAGTTTTGTGGTCAGATCTTACCAGGAAAGAATTAAAACATGAGATGCAGTAACATCCTCTGATGTTCATGAGTCTAGGATATTTGTAACTCTTGCTGTGGAGATAACTAGTTGCTCCAGGGTGTTTGTGTTGATGAAGTCCAAAAACCTCTGAGCAAGTAAATTATGGGTTATATAAGTCTCCCAGTTTATGGAGGGTTAATTGAAGTCACCTATAACATGGTGTTAGACTGAATGTTAAGAGATTCTAGTAGATTTACGTAGGAGGTGTGGTTTTCCAGACACATGTTAGAGGATCTGTAGTTAGCAAGCATATGATAGGGGTCTGTAGATATGGTTGGTTGGGCATGGAGCAGCTCAACTAAGTCATGTTGTTGGAACAGTCTAACAGTGTACTTGTCCTTTATGAACACTAAGACACCTCCTCCCTTTGTTTTATCCTAAGCTGATGGGGATTGAAATGTATTAAAGGCATTGTAGCCTTTGATAGCTGGGGTGCTTTCTATGGTTCTGAACCATGTTTGCATGACTGCAGATATGTCTGCATTGTCTAGTGCGAGGACTGCTTCCAGGAAGTGAAGTTTTTTATTTAAACTCCTAGCATTAAGCAGCAGTACCTTTAGGTAGTCGTGAGTGAGTTTTCTTATGTTGGAGGGTTTAACAACTTGGTACAGCTGAAAAAAGGCACTATGGGGCTAGACAAAGCTTTTGCCAATATCCAGAAGCCAATTGGTGAAAAGTGCAAACCATCTATGGCTAAGCACTGTGGTTTGTTGACCATGTCTTGCAAAGCTGACAGATATTGGATCCCATTGTTGTGACACCTGAAACTAAGCCAATGTTTCAAATCAATAATTTTTTGCAGGTACTGTGGCATCATCATTGGTGAAGGTAGGATGCTGCTCAAGGCTAGATTCATATCTGCCTGAGACACATATTCAGAGAGCTCCATCATATCTCTCCTCACATAGTCCAGCGAGGTACATCTTAGGTCATTTACATCCAGATGGACTGTGACTGTGTCACACTGGTACTTATGATTTAAAGGCCTAAGTGCATGCATGATCCGATGGAACCTGGCTGCAGAGACACAGGTCACTGTGATCTTCTTCTTGTTTAGCCTGGCAAGGGGGACATCAGTATATCTTACAATGGAATCCCCAATAACTAGAATGTTAGGTTGTGTTATGTGCTGCCTTATGGGCTTGGAAATGGGGCTACTGTGATTTTCAGAATTATGTGTTTTGTGAAGTGCTGTCTTTTTTGAGTGTGTTCAGGGCCACTGAGAGGTGCTTTTAGGAGGTCTTTTATGTTTGGGTAGATTACAAGTGAGAAGCGCTGCATATGTGGGTCTATGTGTTTGCACCTTACTGTTGATAGTGAGTGTTTTGGGTGTAACGCCAACAACTTGTTTTTCATTTGTCATATGTGATGCAGAAGCTTTGCCTCCAATGACATTATGTATCTACATCTCACACACACTGTGTTTTTCTGACTAAACAAGGAGAGGGTTACTGTTAGCTGCCTGTCGGGTGCCAGGATCCACCACATAACCCACACACTCAGGTTACTCCACAACAAGTACACATATGACTTTGTCATTGTCCATGTTGCTGTGAGCAACCTGAGATGTACCTCCCTGGACTACATGAAAAGAGACATGGAAGAGCTCTCCGATCTTGTAATCAAGGCAGTTATGACCCTAGCCCTCAGTAGCATCCTACCTTCACCCAGAATGATACCGCAGTACAAGGACAAAATGATTGACTTCAACAATTGGCTAAGGTTCTGGTGTCATTCTAAGGGGATCCAGTATCTGTCTGCCTGGGATGACATAGTTGACAGGCCATGATGCTTTGCCAGAGATGACCTACACCTGTCGCCCGTGGGATTCTGGATACTGGCTAAGGCTCTTGCCACCACTATAGTGCCTTTTTAGGCAAGGTTTAAATGACAATCCCACCACTATAACAGGTACAGGAAAGCAAAAAATGAGGGTAATGCTACTCAATGCTAGAAGCCTAAACCTCAAAATGCACTCACTTGTGGCACTCCTTAAAATGGAGAACATCGATATCTGTGCAGTGACTGAAACCTAGTTCAAGGCTACAGAGAGCACCCCTGCATTACCAGGCTATAACTCATACCATACTTTTCGGCCATCTAACCTGGATCAGAACACCAAAGGCGGAGGTGTGTCCATATTCATTAAGGATATCCACACATCCAGGCTAGTTGCCCAACATAATGCATCTGAAATTATCCAAGTGGAACTAACTCTGGGCAAAACTGCAATCCAAATTGTAGCTTGCTACATATCCACCACCATGCCCCAGGATTCCCACTCCTCTTTTCTTGATATACTGGAAAATATTACAGTTTAACCAAACACCCTAATAATGAGAGATTTCAATGACCCCATTATTAACTGGGAAAACTACTCATGTACCAACTCCCTCACTCAACACTTTCTATAATTCATAAATTCCAATGCCCTGGATCAACTTATCCACACCCCCACCAGGGGCAACAATTTCCTAGACCTAGTCATTACCAACATGAGTGACTAGTTTTCCACACCTGAAGTCAATTCCTTGTTGGTCAGATCCAACCATAAGCTAATCACCATAGATATCCACATCTCGTCCCCAACCCCCATTAAGGAAACCACTGTAAAAATTTCTCCAAAGCCAACTTTATGCTTCTTAAGACAGAAGTGGCAAACTTTACGACACCCATGCAGATGGACAATACAATTATGACTGCTAAATCCTACACAAATGCAGTCTATAAGCACATACATGAGTGCATGGATCAGGCTATCCCCAACAGAACCAAGACACTATCCTCCAAAAAAGGAAGCCAATCTGGTGGCCCCCTGCTATAAACAAACTCTACAACAGAAGGAAGAAACTGTTGCAAAAGAGAGTAAAATCCCATGAGTGGAAGAGCTCCCTGGTCAGCCTCAGTAAGAAGCTGAGATCCCTCGTAAAATCCTCCAAAGCCAGCTAAGAAAACAAGATTGTCACTGATTCCAAGGACAACCACAAAGCATTCTATAGCTATGTCAAGAATCTCAATGACAACACCAAGATCTGCTCTGAGTTACAGCACAATGTCACAAAAATCACAGAACCAACTGATATCGCCAACATCCTGGCTGATAGGTTCAGTGCTAACTTTACCCCCCATCACCCCCTAAAGAGCCCATATCTATACTGGAGGAATGCAGAGCCCCTGTAATCACAACTGCGCCAGTAAAAACTGCACTCTCCAAAGCCAAAAACACAGCATCCATGGGACTGGACAACATCCCAGGCTATGTTTTACATGAACTTCAGAAAGAACTAGCCACCCACCTAAGCACCATGTTCAATCATAGCCTCACGTCAGGCTTTGTACCTACTGAATGGTGTACAGCAACATTTATACCACTCCACAAAGGGGGAGCCATCATGGACCCTGGGAACTATCGCCCTATTATCCTGACGAGCCTGGTCTGCAAGGCCATGGAATGTTTCATCATGGAACTCATAAACAAAGACATTGGTAATCTCCAAACTCTGGACCCCACCCAGTTCGGGTTTGTGAAAGGCAGATCATCCCTCCTGAACCTGATCGACTTCTTAGAAACAGTCACCAAATCTGTGGATGAGGGTAAGGCAGTTCTATCTTATCCTATCTTGACCTCGCCAAGGCTTTTGACACCAGTCACCATTCTGGAATTATAGATAAACTCACTAAGCTGGGTATAAATCCATATGTCACAAGATGGGTCACCAACTGGCTCACTGACATAACCCACACTGTAAAAGTTGCAAACTCCAAATCTGACTTCAAACCAGTGACAAGTGGAGTGCCACATGGTTCAGTCCTGGGTCCTCTCTTGTTTGGTATCTACTTCTCTGAAATACGGGCTAACACAGAGGGCCTTTGGCTGGTGAAGTTCAAAGATGACTGCAAATTAGGCACCATAGTTGAGTCCCCAGACAATGTGGACATCCTACAGAAGGGCCTCACTGAGACAGATGCCTGGTATCAAAGCCATGGTCTCAAGTTCAACGCCAAGAAAGTGCATGTCATCCGCTTCGGAAAAAACTCTGTACCCATGAACTACCACATTTTTATTTTTTGTTTAATTTATTTAACATTTGTTGACCGGGAAAGTCCGACTAGGTTCCACAGATCCTGTTTTCAGCGGAGGCCTGGGGAGAAATGCTCCAGAAGCATGTTTTGGCATAGGCGCAGTCCACTTAATGCGGAAAGTGTGATAAGAGACCTTGGGACTCAGATGGACAGTAGCCTCTCCACTGATAATGACATCACCACAGTAGTCAGGAAATCCTTCTATGTGGCACACCTCATCATGAAAGGGTTCTCATCCAGGAAAAAAGAGGTCTCTGTTCCCCTCTACTCGGCTCTCATTAGACCCATTATTGAGTACAACTTCCCTTTTGGTATGTACCTCACAAGACATCTGCAACAGCTGGAAAGGCCACAGAAGTACCTCACAAAGAGGATTATGGGACTCAAACAGATGCCCTATCTGACCATCTACAAAAATTCCAGCTTTATTCTATAGCATATCGCCTACTCCGAGGTGAACTCTGCCTAACATACAAAGCTATGTCAAACCCTAAGCTGTTGGACAAGCTACACCTAAAGAAATCCCAATCACTCTGAGATACATGCTCTAGGGACCTAAACCTTGTTACCACAATAAACAGAACATGCTGGAGGAATAGATTCCTGTCCCATAGACTTCCCATACTCTGGAACAAGCTACCTATCTATGTCAAGCATAGTTCCTCATTAGCACTCTTCAAGAGAAATCTTGATGAGTGGATGGGAAATAGGAAATTCACCCTGGGGATCACTTCTGTGGCTCTGCTCAACAGGGGCACAGGAAAATAACTTCTTGGCTGGCAAAAGCCAGGGAACCTTGCTGGCTAGGCTCACATAGGCCCTTGGGCCGATAGCCTTGTACCTACCTATGAACCTATGAACATGAGGCATTTACTACACTGCCTCAAGATGTCCATATCCACCAGGCCAGAAACAGAGATGACAGGGAAGTGCCTAGCCATTAAACCAGATCCTTAGCAGATGGGAAGATGTTGGGGAGAGTCACTTAAAGGTCTAAGTTGAGAGTGTTTAGCAGTAAACTATTAGATGACCTGTGGTAGTGCTACCCTCTGCACAAACTGGCAGATCTTTCTCCTCACCCTTCAACACAAATGTTAGTCACCTGTATAAATGTCTGATATTTGATTGTGAGAAAAGTGAAAAAATAAAGATCACAGGGATTTATCCTGACTTGTAGTTTCTAGACAGTACACTGCTTCTAGACAAACTGTAGTGACTTTCTGTACACACCTCTAAAGCTTAATTTTGGTAAAAGTTAAAGAGACAATGACCACACCATCTATAACTCCACAAACACATCTTAAGTTTCTGTGCACTGTTTGAGTAGAGCTGGTTTAGATTATGTGCAGCTCAGGGTAGAGATTGATGATGAGGTGCCTATAAGCCTGTGTTAAATACCATTATGTATACTGACAGAGGTTTTGGGTGTTGGTGACCCCCAGAAGCTCCAAGCGTCTAGATGATCTGTAATGCATTTATGCACTGTTTTTAAACAGTGGTAACACATCCAGAAAAAAACCTGCACAAGGCCAACTTCTCACCCACTATAGCACAAATTGTCCTCTCTAATCTTCTGACAAACCCCTCCTCTGTATCTCTAGGGCTAACAATACTGCAGGAAAAGCACCGTTCTCCCACTCCATCACTAGAACCTGGAATAATTTCCCTCCTGCTCTGATTTCTGCCCCTACCTCTTCTCACTTTAAAAACTCACTTAGAACACACTTAAAGAATAAGTGCCTATGCCCATGTATTACATAAGTTCTCAAATTATTCCACTTATATACCTCACTTCCTAATATACCTACTGTAATATATATTGCAGTCTAGGTCTTCTCCTAATGCTGACTGAATTTGTATACTTATTCTGTTAACCAGGTGTAACTATTTTTCCTGTATATATAGGTCTTGTTATGTCTTCTGCTGTATACTGTATTTTAACATATTATTTGAAAATTCTCTGTATACTGTATTTTAACATATTGTGTAAAAGTTTACTTACTGTGAGCTTTTATCCCCAGGCCTCCACTGAAAATGGACCTGTGTCCAGTTGGAACATCCCAATTAACAAATGTAAAATAAAATAAATAATTACTTAGTTATTTTGTTTTTGTTGCTAACCAGTGATGCTATATATGCCCCCAATATTGTGTCTGCCCTCAAATAAAATTGATGATTACATATTTGATGCATACGCATATGTACTGACACTGTCCCTGTCAAGCAAAGTCTATCATTTTATATATATATATATATATATATATATATATATATATATATATATATATATATCACACAGACACACACACACACACACACACACACACACACACACACACACACACACACACACACACACACACACACACACACACACACACACACACTGATAGCTTGGTTACCTACAGGCAAGTTGGAGGAATGTCAATTCAACTATGGCATGTGTCTGGTGCACTGAATGAAATCAGAACACCTGGATAAGGCCCCCATAGAAACAAGGAGGCATTCATGCTCCACACATAAGGCACCACAGCCAAGAAGTCACCTAGACAGTTACTGGAGAGCCACTCTGCCAATAATCAGTGGTTATCATACACAAACTGTCTAATGTGCCAAAGATATCCCCTTATTTTGTGTAGTACTGAGGTTGCCTGTGATAGAAAATGAAAGACATTATGGCCAAAGCGTTACTTTTAGATGAACTGCCAATCCTCCACATATAGTTATTGTCATCAACAGATGACCCCCATTGGCAGCAATTATAAACACTTTGTTGACAGTGCATATTTCAGATGGCTGTTTTTAAAAAAACATAATGGCCATAGTATATTTAAACTCTGTTTCACGCAGTAAGTTGCCAGAGTAAAGTATTGCAACATGCTTCAAACAAATGCACATTAGTCCTTCAAAACAAAAATAATTACTGGTTGCTTGAGCAACTGACTACAGGGTCACTCTACTTTTATCTATGGGCAGCCCATGTTTACAAAAATTCTAACAACATTGTTGGCTGGGCACATATCAGATGTCTGATGTGATAAAAATGCCAAAATAATGTATTTCTACTTTGTTTTGCACAAAGAGTAGTCAAAGTAAAGTATTTATTTATTTATATTTGTTTATTGGGATAGTGCACTGATCAAAACTACTACTTGATGTAGCAGCCCAAGTACCCACAGAGAAATGGCATTATTGCATCCTACACAAGGTCAAAGCCCTGTAATAATGTATAATCAGTTATTCACTATAGGGCTGTATTCATAAAAGCTTATCTGTTTACAACATGCCTAACCAAATTAGATGTCATTTTCTTAAAGAAATTGAAACCAAATTCCAAGTTCCTGAAATATAGTAGTAGTAATGGTAAAATGAAAAAAAATGGAAAAGAAAATATTTTTAATTCTTTACATTTGTGAGGGCTACAGCCACAAGCCACCCCTGCATGATATATCCCACACACAAATATATATCTTACAGTCTCCAAAGTGGCAATGTTCAGCCAGTTACCTATCAGAAATTTAAGATCTGATCCTTCGAGTCCCAAGGAATAAACTGTGAGTCAAATAAAAAAAAAAAACAAACAAAAAAAAAAAACAAATTCTAAAACTCAGTGTTGCATAATTTTTCAAAGCAAGGAGGCTGTACTGTTCACACACCCATTAATCGCACTTGTTATGTGTAAGATCACTATACTTCAGAGTAAGGGGAATTCCCTGAGATCCAGTTTTAGTTTTGCTGTTCCAATAATTGTAGTTATGGTCTTTAAAATTTCACTGGACAGTGTATTCTGTCAGTATACGAAGCTCTAGAGTACAATTCATATTACTTTTGTGTTTTATCTATTTCTTGCTATGGAATGTAAAACAGTCTGCATTTACTAAAATTTGTGGGACAAGTACTTATGTAAATTCTCTGCTGTCTCCTGTGCCAAACTACATAACAGACTATATTTGTTGTGGCTCTCCTAAAAAATGCAGTCAGAAAATCATGAACAGCATTTGTCAAAAAGTATTTCTTGGCTGGTCAGGTGGCATAGAAGAATAAAGCCATGAGTATGGACCAAGCAACCTGTGTTCATTTAGTGGTATGGGTGACTGACAGTGTCAGGAGAGGCATTACCATCCAGGGGAAGGGCAATTTCAACAGCATTCCCCATGAGATCCCTGGTGGAGGATAGGGAGATGTGAAGAAGGGGAGTGGGGGTATAGTCATAAGAGTGATGATGGTGGGGACATTGACTGAACTGTTGAATTGGCAAGGCAAAAGATACATTAACATATCTCCACTGTACATGCACCTTCTGGATGAAAACCAAAAAGATTGCAGGGGAGACAGAAAATGGAGTAGAGCATAAATAAAAAAATCCCCTGGCAGATGGCGTGAAGGATGGAACCCCCCACGATGTACTTATGGTCCATGTCAGCCTCAGCCTTTATGGAATAAGTCTGGGGGTGGGTCTGCCAAAGTCTGGTAGACCTAGCAAAGGATATGGGGTAGGATGTGTATGAGTATCCAGTCCTATGCTGCCAGTTACTTATAATTGCAATCACTGCTATCCTAAATCTGTACTGTATTTTTTTTAAACCCAAGTGTTTGTAATGTAAAAATCAAGTGGCATAAATCATTTTAGAACATAACAGTCTGCAGGTATTTTTATTAAACACTGCTGCATACAGTCATTTTTCTTAATCCATTCCTTAACCAGTGTACTGTGCTTGCCAGCCTGTGGGTTCCTCCTCCCCAGATGCATCATTGTTTTTCACTTTTTTGTCCAAATATTGGTGCCTGCTTAAATCAGAGATGGTTTTTGTACACATGGTTTGGGGTTGGTATAATGGTTAGTATAATGGTTAAGGTGTTTACCTCACAATCGCAAAGTACAGGGTTTAATTCTCACTTTTGAAAGGGAAATTGGCTAGGCTTAAAATGGCCCACAAGGTCAGCTCACTTAGTACTTCCCTATGGAGCTACAAGCTGACCTTACTTCTCATTTGTTGCTGACCTGCACAAGCTAGCATTACACTCCACAGTATGTACTACACAATGAATGCTTGGAAGGAGAGCCGTAGTTCATGTGACCCTCACTACTTACTTATTAGGAAAGCGAGGTTAGAGGGGCAAGTCTAAGCAAATGTGCATGTGCCTCTACTGTAGCTCATTTTATAGCTATATATATATATATATATATATATATATATATCCCTTCACTGATGGGTGTCTCAGTTGTTTATCTCTGGTGGATAAATATCTTACTTCATCCTTAGTTGTCACAGCACATTCACTGTGAGTGTCTCAGTAGTACTTTCACTTATGAGAACCTCACCCTGTCATTACCTGGCATGGTCAATGGTGTCTCCATTGCGCAGTGTATATATATATATATATATATATATATATATATATATATATATATATATATATATATATATATATATCTATGATGTGGTGCTGAAAAGTTTTAAGCTTGACCAAGAAGGGAATGACATGCAGCCATGAAACTTACAAGTTATTCAACTTATTCTCCCTGAAGTTCAACACACATGGCACATCATGTCTGAAGTTTCTGTATCTCTGCCAGAAAATGTCTGAAGTCTGGTCACTGAAATACTGTTCTGCTGCTGCAATCCTCCCCAAATTACTCAAAAACTGCCACCCTTTCAAACTCTTTTTAAGGTTTGGAAACGGGAAGTAGATGAAACAATATCTGGTGAGTAGAGGGGATGGTTTATGCACTCAAACCCCAATTTCATCAAATCATCCACCATTTTGCCAGCCTTGTGAACTGGTGTATTGTCCTGTAAAAAAACATAACTCCCTTCTGCAGTTTCCCTCTCTTTTTTTCTTTCAATGCCTCCTTTAACTGGCACAGAAAGTACTATTCCTCATTAACTGTTTGGACCCTTGGAAGATAGTCAGTTATTACAACACCTTCCTGATCCCAAAACACTCTGGCCATGACCTTTCCTGCTGACTTTTGGATCTAGAACTTCTTTGACCTTAGTGAGTGCTGCCATTGCATGGACTGTTGTTTTGTCTCAGGATCATAGTGGTGTAACTATGTTTCATCAGCAGTAACTAGTCTTTCCAAAAAGTTAGCACCAGTTCAACAAAAACACCAAAAAATCAACTTGGAAGTGTCCACTGGATGTCTTTTCTTATCTACATTCAAACATTCGGGCACCCGTTTGGCTGACAGGTTCTGTAATCCAAGCTGCTCATGGATTATAAACGCAACATGTTCACTGGATATCTGCAGTGTCTCAGCAATTGTTTTAGCCAATATTCACCAATCTGCCAAAATCAGGTAATGGACATAGTCAACAATTTCAGGAGTTGACACCGTTTGAGGCCTCCCAGACCTTACTGCATCTTCACTTTCAAAATCTTCATGCTGAATGTTTGCACACCATTTCCTCACAGTTGAGTGAGAAGGTCACATTCATGGATTTCATTTGGAGGAATAGGAACTTCATGACGGCTTGGAGTTCCACACTTTTCCACACCTTTTTTTTTACATGGTTCAATCAATGATCTGAAACAATGTCAAAACATAGTGTTATGATTCGGCATATTGGCACTTTACAAGCTGAAATAACCATGTTTTCAGCTACAGAGGCAAAATAACACTCAGAATTTAGAAAACTGGTCAGTCTTACAACTGTTTAGCACCCCCTTGTGTGTGTGTGTGTGTGTGTCTGTGTGTGTGTGTGTGTGTGTGTGTGTGTGTGTGTGTGTGTATATATATATATATATATATATATATATATATATATATATATATATATATATAGATATATATAGATATATATAGATATATATATATATATATATATATATATATATCCACACCTTCACTGTGAGGATCTGAGTGTGTAGTTATGTTGGTACTTTCACATATGACAGCCTTACTCTGTCATTATCTGGCATGTAGACAGTGGCGGCTGGTGACTTCAAATCAAAGAGGGGCTGCAGGAGACAGCTGGATGGGTGTGGCCAACAATATGGGGTGTGGCCAGCGAGATGGGGTGTGGCCAACAAGACAGGGCGTGGCCAACAAGACGGGGTGGCTATGGTGCAATGGGATCAATGCTTCACATACTTATTTACATGAAATAAATGCTCAGTCAGTATGGCTCATGCTGAATAGTCTACACAGCACACATTGTTACATACACACATTGCTTTGAACACTTACCTCTGCGGTATACTGCAAACAGTACTTCATACTCGGACTCCGTTGCTAGCATTCTCTCTTTCACTATGCTCAAAACCACAAAAACTGGTATTTTAAATACACTGCTTCCCTGTTTGCCAACAAGCTATCACTATGAGAGTCCAACCCAAAACAAAAATGAAGTGTAGAAGAAAACAATATTTCAATGCCTTGGCTACATGACAGCTTACTTAATATCTAGATGGGAATCAAAGGCTGTGATGCATAAAAAAAATAATTACTGGAATGCCAGTAAAAAAAATAAAGTATAAAAAAACAAGCAGCCAACAAAATCCTTTTTCTGAATACACAAAATCAACAGTATAAAAATGACATAAAACCAGAACATTCTGCAAAACAAAGGACAGATTAAAAGCCATGACTGTACTTGTGTCTACCTTGGATACTCTAAGTGCTCCTTGCCTGGACACATCTAAAGTCACTACATGGGGGTACAAGTTACAACAAGTATGTCGCAATTTGACACGTCTCCAGCTGATGGCCCTGAGCCCCTGACACATTTCATATACTCTCAACCTCAGAGCAAGAAATCTGGATAAGGCCATAAATAAAAGTAGGACAAAGGTCCAAAAAATAGACAATTTTTAAATGCTGCTCTTACAAACTTAGAAAGAGCAGTAGGTCTTGCATCAGTATGACTTTTCTGTAGGGTATGAAATCTGAAACTCAAAAACACCTGTCAGTGAACCTAAGAGTATTGCAGAAATGCTCATCACTGTTGCTTAGTTTTCCAACTTGTAAACACAGCATTTATACCTACTCTGTCTGTGCATATCAGGTATCCAATGTACTCCATCTTACTTCTCACAAATACACAAGTCCTGCCAAACCACAGAGTGATGGTTTAAAGTGAGCAAATGACAAGAGTTATTCACCCTGGCAACCATAACCCCCATCCATAAGTTGCAGTCTGACATCTGATGGCTATATAATATAATTTCATAGCCACAATCCACTCAAACAATTGACCACACGTTTCCAGGTTGTGCCATGCAAATTACAAAGCTAGAAACATTGCCAAAATATCTGGTTTACCACTGCCAGCATAATTTTAAATAATAATACATATCTTATTACACTATTCCTGTCATCTCAGCTGTCCTCACAAATCAAATAGACAATATCTGGTTGATGACTGCTAGCATCATTGCAAGGATAATAACAAAATCTGTCTTTCCACATCATTCCATTCATCTCAACATACACTAGTCTGGGAGGTGTGCATCCACAAGGTTAATGACACAATCTAGCAATTGGTTATGTTTTAAAAAGGAGTTTTTACAGTATTTGTGACCAAAAAGAAAAGTTAACTGCTGTGGTTCACTTTCTTCATCTGCATCCTGCCTTTGCTCCCCACAAAATGTGATTCATGAAAACTGACTGACATTAACTCGTATGAAAAATGCATGCCAGTAAGAAACAGTACATTTGTTTAAAACACAGTATGGAGAAGATTATATGTCAAAAGGAAAACAACTTTTTCTATTTTTTTTTTAATGAGAGTGAGTTTACTACATAGCTCTCAACCTTTCATCTCCAAAATGAGGAACAGTCACCTTCATAATGTGGAACAAATGGGCAAAATGTGGAACACATACTCTAATGTGACTTACTAACAACTTCAACTAGGAAGGTCATAGAATGGTTAAAATATGCTGGTTTTAACTTATAAAGAAGATCCTTTAATGAATTAATATGATTAATTTCTATTTGCCATGGATTTCACTTAAAAAAATTCTCACTTAATGTGTGACACTCTGACAGACTCTTTCAATGTGGAACTGCGAGGAACATGAACTTTTTAAGACCCCAAATGAGGTATGTTCCTCATAATGAGGTACACTTGAGAGGTATGAAGTTTACTACGCTGTTTTAAACAAAAAATAACGCTTTCTTGTGGATTTACAATAAATTGCGTTTCAAAGACTTCACAATGGCTGTGAGCGTTTTTAGTGTTAAATTCTACCAGTTGCTTAGTTATACAACAACACAAAGATGCTTAACATGTACATACAGCACAGACTGTTTTATGACAAAGTTATTTCTGTATTTTCTTAATGTACTACAAACTTTTAATTTTGTTTTGAACTTTCTGAAAGTCAATAATTTTGGCTCAATATTTAGCTGTTTGACCTTCTCATCTATCAATAATGTGAACTAGATGTGTATAAAGTATGGCTGTTTCAGTGCAATGTGGCATGAATTGTAGCCAAGTTACTTGCAAATGTAGCCTTGAACAACCTTAATTAACATTAAGAAATCCTCCAGGAATATCTAACTCTGAATTTGTTTGAATTACAATCTTATAATCTTACATTTAATCAATTTTAGCAATGTCCACACAGACACAATAAAAAAGAAAGGCAATCTGCTCAGCTTATTGACATATCATGCCTTTTTATCCCAGTCTGTTATAGGAAATTATACACACACACACACACACACACACACACACACACACACACACACACACACACACACACACACACACACACAACTTCGTGCGAAGGATTACCATGTGATCTCCTTTTAAAATATTCTATAGCATACTTGTCTAAAATGTAGTTCTAGTGCAGACTCTGTACAGGCTCCTTGAATCATCCAGGTAAAGGATCTACAAAAAGTATCCAACATACATGGTACACCATGCCCATCAACCAAATGACAAATAGACTCATCAATAACTTTCAAAAGCATGTGTACGCCTTGTACTTATTTCACAGTAAAACTGCCCTAGCAACACCAGCCAGCCAGGATATAAACAAACAGGTATGTGACAAAACAAACATTACAGGTAATATTAGCTCTGCAACCAACAGTGCAGCCATAACAGAGAAGGTAAATATTTAACAAGCGTGTCCATTTCCATCAATTGGGGCTCAGGCATGTTTTATGGGTACATACCTCTTAAAATGGAGCCTATTTGGCACAGGAATAGGGATTGTCCTATCTGCAGTCTGTGTGACTTCATAGCTGACTATATCCTTTAGGATGCCTAGAGTTTCCTGTCTAAAAACCTATCCCTTTCTAACAACAAACAGTGAAAATTAAAGGTAAAACAACAAAATATAAATCAAAGGGGTAATTGGCAAGGCTTAAAATGGCCCCAGAGGACAGTTAACCTAGTACTAATCTATGAAAAAGTAAATTTTATTGTCCAGAAGCTATCCCTTCCTTCCCATAAAGGGTGAAAAACAGTGGTAAGAAATAAAATAAACATTTACATAAAACTTCTTACTTAGACTAGGCAACTTCACAGTAAAGCACAAGGCTGGTTTGAGTAACAGGTTACAGAAATAAAAAACCCTTCAGTTAAATTAGGTTGTCCATCTAAATTCTACTTCTGCCAATTATCTTTATGAGCTGTACTGGCAAACTCTTTGAGGCATAACCTTACATCCCCGACCCCCACATAGCATTACATTTGGATATATAATATAAGGATGATGATATATCCTGCTACTGAAATGGCATTGAATACAGTTTTGCAGAACTGGTTCCTTTCACAGCAATTTGAACTAGGTATATTTTACAGTGGAACCTCCTCCCTTCTGCATCTCTGCAAACTTCACTGTTAGGACAACTTCTGCAAAGAATGCAGATTAGCCGTTTTCTCTACCCTGAAGATGTATGACTTAGATTTGTAAAATAAAGGTATTGTGATTATGTGAGTGCATTGCGGGTGTGCAGGGAAACATGCCCCCCCCCCCAACAAATAGCGTTAGTGGTCTAGTTTACTACGAGGGACTGATTAGGAAACTATTTTTTGATCTGTTAATCTGGGACAACAGCAATCATTTTCATAAAATGGTATTCACCTACAAAGTGTGCATCAGTTAAGGCATTCTTGATATCACTGAGTAGAGCTTTCAGACTTAACATTTCAATCAGAGTACCTTTCTGCATTTTGCACTATCTTTCTCTGCAGTGATAACTGGTCATGAAGGTATTATATTTATTTCTTACAAAAAGAAACACTGAGTGAGTGGAAGAAAAACTATTTTCAAACAAAACCTGAGCACAAGATAAACTAGACAACAAAAGACATCTTAGACGGGAATACAAAGATTTTAAGCTACCATCACATCCTGCACTCAATCTGTCATCACTAGGCTGGCAGCAGATGAACAGGATCCAGAATAATACGATGGCCACACATTATTTAAAACATAAGCAACAAATTACTAACTGTGATATACAAACCCTTATTGTGTACTTTCCTGCTGTTCTAGAAACGTATATGAGGTAATAAAACGGCTAAATACAACATGCAGACTGCAGTGTTATCTTGTGCGGATTTTTCCAGCTGCTCATCGCATTTAATCCACATACAATTGTAGTATAATGCAAATAGAAATAGCCTAGGATTAAATTTTTTTAAATATTATGCACATAATGGTACTATGATGAGATCTGCTCTATGATTCAATAGCTACCTCAACCAGAGAACGCAGTCTTTTAAAGGACAAAATACCATATCAGCTCAAATTGCTGTCACAGCAGGTATTCCAACAAGGCTAATATATTTTACCCATTACTGCTCAACATATTCAGCAATGATATGTACAAAGTCACACTAATATCCACTTTAGCACAATATGCAAACTGGACAGTCTTAATCTGCAAAACCATCTCTATTCAGGAGCTTCTCATATGTAGATAATCACAATACTGTCACTATGACAATCTCAGTTTACTTGATATTCCGGTGTCTTAAATTTTGGATATCTCAATCTGTTATAATCTTGGTGCCATCACTGGTGTCTCAATCTGACAGTATAGATAAGTCAGCATATTTCTGGTTGGTATGTCTGTCTATGCATAATTCAGAACCTCAAATGAAAGTATTTCAGTTTATGGCTGTTGCAGTACCATCACTAGTATGCATATAGATATTGGGGATTTGTTTGCATTATATCAGTCTGCCAAGTCATAGTTGACATAGCTAACAGATTTTTCTGTTTACACAGATGCCGGCAATGATGAATGTGAGGAGTAAGAAGCCATGGGTTCTTTTTGTTCTCCATAATCTTGGACTTCTGATGGGATGGACAATCATGTTGCTATTGTCACTCTACGAGGACAAGATTGCCATATAACCTCTGATAAACAAAAAAAGCTGTACTAAAACAAACTGTTCATGTCATAATCTTGTCCCTTTAAACCTTCTTGAAAGGGAAAAGCAGTGGATATGCACAGAACCTGAAATATCTGATAATTTATACCTGAAACAGAAAACACTCTGCTAATTATAACACAAAGTACAGATGTCTGTTCTTCTTTAATTAATTGAGATGGAGAGAACTACACACATTTTGTTTTTCTGTTTTTGTGTGACTGGATCATTAAAAATATTATAACTGACATGGTGCATACTCCACATTGCTTGTTGTAGCTATTACAGGATACATCCTAGTTCCACATAAAGCAAGGCCCTTTCAGACTGACAGAATATAATTCCTCTTTCTTGACAAGTCTTGTTAATTTACTTTTTTACACTAATTTGGATTTGTCTTTCTGTCTGTGCCCCCCCCCATACACACACACACACACACACACACACACACACACACACACACACACACACACACACACACACACACACACAAGATCTGTAATTCAATACAATCTGACTTCTACTGTGTGGAATTTGTAATGTTTTCTCTATGTTGTGTATTTTTCTGCCACCTCCCAAAGACATACTGCTTGACTAGCAATGGCAACTCTAAACTGTCATATATGTTGTACACACTTTTGACATTGTAACCCAGCTCGTGACTGAAAACTTGGTTAGCAAATAAATACATTAAATTAAAACAGTCTTTTATTTATTGAGATTGCTGGCTATATTAAGTAAATTGGATTTTACTTAACATAAGCTACTTGCAGTAGCTACAGATGCCCTTTGCTAAAGTCAGTGGGCAGAGCAATGACCTATGAAGAACTAAGAAATCATTCATAAAAGAGGACAAAGAATGACTAAACCATTCAGATCCCTAAAACTCTACAGAAGATGTAGAATGCTCTTTCAGTCCCCTTCTTTAGACAATCTTGAGCCTACATTGCTATAACCTGTTATAGAACAGCACTTGTTAGGGTCTATATTACATCCACAAAAACCCGTTTCAGGGAACAGCTCTTTGCCGAATGTTAACTGGTGAAATCTAACTCCGTCAAATGGCCATTTCAGTGAATTTGTTCATAGAGGGGAAAAACACTTTGTCAACCTAAAACCTCACAACATTTAAAACCCTCCAAAGAGGGGGGGGGCTTCACTCCTACAACCCTCTAACTAAATATACCAACTCTGAGATCGCACTACAGTGGGGAAAAGGGCAAATTTCTGATGATGGCTAAGTGTTTTTTCCCCTAGGAAAAAATCCGCTGAAAAGGACATTCAACAGAATCAGATTTCGACACTTAGCGTTCAACAAAGAGAAGTTCACGGAAAAGGGTTTTCGTGGAAGTAATATAGACCTCACCCATTACACCATTCACTTTGTAGGGATTCGTCACTGCTTACATTCAGCCTTAATAAACTGACCAGCATTTGACACCTGATTCACCACAAGCCATTGGAAATAGTCTGCAAGCTTCTAAACAGTGGACCTTATAATCATTAGGGGGTATGGAATCTGTCTTAGCAAGAGAACTATTTAATATCTTTTAGTTTTCTGTCTTTCATCACTTATTAAACTGAATGCATTGTCTTTAAGTATATACTTTATAAACAGAATATTTTCCTTGTAGTAAACTGCCTGCTTAGATACCTAATAAGCCTAAAAACAGTGTTTCATGCAAGTTTACTTAACTATCAAATGTATTTCTAATTAGGGAACAAATCTTAGCTCCTTTAAAGTATTGTATAGGTTCTGTAGAACTGAAAGTGAGAACAATATACTCCTTAATAAACTGTAATATAGAAATATATGGATATATTCAGGTTACATAACTGCATATGAACGGATGTGTGTAATTAGTTTGTTTCTGTCCTACTGTAATTGCATATTATGATCTCATTGTAGTCTGTAAACAAACAAACCAATTTATTTCAGAACCTCAGCACTAATGGATTTGGCATCTCCGCTCTCCAGATCAGAAATGTTAACAGTGTGAGAATGAGCAATGCAGTGTCATAATTATATATTGGGTTTGGTTGCTTTTTTCTTGGAAACACTGGGGACTGGGAACATTTCCTGATTAGAAGAATATTGACCTGTATCTCATATTTCTGTTCTGTGCATGTATCTTCTGAGCCTGTATGTTAACTCAGCATTGCTGAAAATGTCACTGTGTTGGATTATTTTTAATGAAAACTGTTTGAAGTTAATCTACTTTTGTTACGGTACATGCTTTAGTACAGTTAATGTGCTAATGAAATAATTGTAAATGAAATAATAAAATGACTGTAATTTGAACATGAAAGTAGAGGATGCTTGGCACATAGGCTTCCTTCCTGCTTTGCTGCATGGTAACATGACAGGGTTTCCAAAAGTGGGGTGTGTTATTGAGTGAGAATTTGAGTGAGTATTTCTACAATGGCATGAATGTTCTCAAGAAAGTACCAGTAATGCTGAAAGATAAGAACAAAAAGAAATTGCTCAGTATTGTCCACTGAAAAACCCCTTTGATATGCAAATATTTATTTTACTTTGCCAACAACCAAATCATTCTGTATTGCTTTTCAAAATCACTGTATTGCTTCAAGAAAACTTGCATATACACAAAAATTATAGTGAATGAATTGTTTTTTATAAATTCAGAAACTGGCTCATTTTTGCTACGTTAGTTATAGGAACATAAGAAGGGTGGCCACGGTGGTGCAGCAGTTAGCGTTGTCGCTTCACAGCAAGAGGTTCTTCGGTTCTATCCTTGGCTGGGGTGCCTTCTGTGTGGAGTCTGCCTGTCCTCCCTGTGGTTTCGTGGGTTTCCTCCCAAAGACATGCTGTAGGTGGATTGGACACTCTAAATTGGCCCTAGGCATGAATGCGTGTGTGTGCCTTCCGTGGAAGGTTGGATGCTGGGCTCACAACTTGACACTGTAAAACTCTACTGCCAGTCATGAGTGGACGCTGGTGTAAATTTGTGTTTACCCATCCAACCATAAAGATTTAGTAGTTAAGTAAATTAGCATAAGGCACTGAGGTTGTGGTTATTAGGTACCTAATCAGGCCTTAAAGTTAGCCAAAGTAGTACTTTGTTTGACCTATTGTGGTAACTTATTCCATAGGCTAGAAATACGTTGAGTTAGGAGCCCATCTCTCCAGCAAGTCTTGTTTATTAGCTGGTTTATACTGAGCTCTTTAGTGTGCATGTTTGTAGATCCACTAGTTTTGCAAACGAATAGGAGGTCAAATAGGACTGGGTCTTTCCTGGCTTGAAAACCAAGACACAGGTCACCTCACACCAACTTGTAGGCTACTGAGTATAAAGGAGTGTCATGCTAATCTGTCAGGGTAATTTAAAGACTTAAGACCTTTAATTTTCTTAGTTGGAAATCCTTGGGGCCTTTCCAGTTGAGTGATACACTTGGATTTGTACATACCAAAGGGGATATTGTATTCATTGATGCATCAGATGAGGAAAGAGTATAGTGGTTGGATAACTTATTTGAAGATATTCCCTTAGAAATCAACTGGGCCAAATAGAAGTATTTCCTGACTATGGTGGAAACATGATGATTGAATGAGAGAGAGAGAGCTATCCGCATAAGTACCTATGCTTCTTATGATTGTATCTGTCTGAAGAGGAGTTCCATTTATAAAATATGAGGTGGGAGTAACTTTTTTGTCAAATGCTACTAAGGTGCACTTTTTTTCATTTAGTTTGAGACCATTTTTGCAACACATTTACGTGCATATTCCAGCCCTTGCTGAAATTGATTTGTATCAGTGGATATGTGGCTAACAGTGCCCACTTTGCTGTCATCAGAAAACATGGTGAATGACACTTCTGGGATATTGGCTTGGTTGTCTGCAAAATAAATGGCAAACAAGAAAGGGCCTAGAACTGATTCCTGTTATACCCCACAAGTTACAATGTTACATTCAGAGAGGGCCCAGCACTGATCCATGTTATACCCCACAAGTTACAATGTTACATTCGGAGAGGGCCCAGCACTGATTCATGTTATACCCTACTAGTTACAATGTTACATTCAGAGAAGGCCTAGAACTGATCCCTGTTATACCCCACAAGTTACAATGTTACATTCAGGGAGGGCCTAGCACTGATCCATGTTATACCCCACTAGTTACAATTTTACATTCAGAATGGGAACCGGCAACTTTCACAATTTAGGATTTATTGGATAGCCAATTTGCTATCCATCAGACAATGTAGAGAAGTATATTTAGGTTGTCAATAATACCAAGATGGGGAATAGTGTCAAAAGTGTTCGCCAAGTCAGAATAAGCAATGTACACAAAATGACCACTGCCCACAGCTCTGTAATATTTTTGAAGAAGCTTACTAGGTTCAAGAGACAAGACCTGCCCTTCACAAAACCAAACTGATTGTGATCCAGATCAGTCAGGTTGCCTATGCCGACATAAATTAGTTCTGCTATGAAATGTTCCATGACTTTGCATATATGTCTAGTGAGGCTGATGGCCTATAATTACTCAGATCTGTAGAGGGGCCACCCTTGTCTAGGGGAGTCATCAGGTATTCACAGAAAAAGAAGAACCAAGGTCCAGATCCACTCAGGAAACTTTATTGAGAGCTTTCGTCTCTCTAATGGAAACTTCATCAGATTTCCTGATCAAGTTTCCTGAGTGGATCTGGACCTTGGTTCTTCTTTTTCTGTGAATATCAGTTGGTGTGCATTGTGGAGTCATCAGGTAGGTAGGCTGAGGTTGAACAGTTTAAGTAGAGGCTAAAATGGTGCCTCGTTGTTTACTACCTCAGTTGTCTTTTTTACATGTTACTCATTCAGTCATGTTTTAACTTCAGTGTGATAACAGATTTCAGCCTACTGGCTATGGGAATAGTATAGTTACTTTGAATAAACTTGATAAGAGTTGTATATGCACAGATCCATAACAAACCTTTAAAGAGTGTGAATTATCCTCTTCATCCTGTCAAAGATATCGTGGCTAGCACATACAGTTCAAAGTATATATTATTACTTAATGTTACTCAGGGATTTTGGCAAATCAAGACAGGTCACTAACCTTCCAAGGTTTGTCTGTTTAGTACATTCACAGGAACAGGCTGATTCCTTATATTTTCAGAGATACATACCAAAGGGTAAAAAGGTCACACAGACAAACCATTCTATAAAAACTACAAGAGAAACCCAACCAAGCTGGAGTTCTCACTGTATGATACCTTAAACCTCCTTTAGAGAACAGGCAAAGTCATTAGACACTGATTGGAGACCAAACGATCTCCAGCAGAGTGTTAATGTACAGATAACGCCCAATGAAAAGTGAGTGTGCCGCTTCATGGCAGCATACAGATAACGCTCAATGAAAAGTGAGTGTGCCGCTTCATGGCAGCATACAGATAACGCCCAATGAAAAGTGAGTGTGCCACTTCATGGCAGCATATTAAACTGCTATAGAGTTTAGAGTCTAAAAAAGCTCATGGATGCCATGATTAGACACTCACTAAGCAGTGCTTTTGTTGTTTAGTGAGCATAAAATTAAAATAAGTAGATAATGTAACAAAAAATGCATGTGTGTTTGTGTGTGTGTGTGTGTGTGTGTGTGTGTGTGTGTGTGTGTGTGTGTGTGTGTGTGTGTATGTCTTTGTGTGTAAAGTTATGTTTCTGTCTACATGTGTGTGTATGCAACTATGTGTGCATGTGTGTGTGTGCGAAAGCAGAAGTGAGAGTGAGAAAGAGATTGAGCTGAAGTAGTGCCTGCAGTCACATACCTCTCATCCTCTTAGGTCAATAAATCTGGACAAAGTCAAAAATAATGGTGGGACAAAGGCATAAAAATAGGGACAGATTTTAAATATTGCTCTTGTAAAATTGGAAAGTTGCTAGAATAACACAATATGTCTTAGCATGTATTTTCTGAAGGAGATGAAGTCTGAAACTCAAATGCAAGTCATTACTTATTGACTTCAACCCACAATGGTTTGCCAGCAAAATAAAATGCTATGAGGGACAGATTAAAAAAAATGAAGTAAAAATGTAGACATTCTATGAAAATCTGGACAGTTTAGAGTTATGCAGGAATGAAACTTTTAATGGCTGGCATTATTAACTGTGTTTAATCACATGTTTTAAATGTAGACTGCTTCTAAATATGTGTTTGTGAGTGTGAGTGCGTGCGTGTGTGCTTGTGTGTGTGTGTGTGTGTGTGTGTGTGTGTGTGTGTGTGTGTGTGTGTGTGTGTGTGTGTGTGTGTATGTGTGTGTGTGTGTGTGTGTGAGAGAGAGTGTGTAGACATTAAATACTTACACAACTTATATTTTGGATGTAAAATACTTTTCACAAAAACAGTTACATATACTACAGCAAGTTTGAAACATCAGGTGTAGGAAGTATTCTACATGAAAAAATATTAAAAAAATACATACAGTAATTAAAAAATACGAAACACTTTAACATATAGCTCATTCTCAAAGTGTAATAATGTCCTCTGGGGTGTGTGTTATTGTGTAAATAATACCCTTCTATCAGTGTTGAGGCCCTGTGCCTGTGACTTCAGCCCTCAGAATACCGCTTGGCTGGCATTATTTACACAATAACACACAAACTATTGGATATTATTGCTTGCCTTAACAACATCAAGTATTTCAGCTGCATGGCTTCTGAATGCTCATGACTTTTTAACATTTTAAGTGTTTATGGATATATTAAGACCAAAAAAGTCAAATCTCACTAGTTGTGGGCATGCATTTTTCGGTCTTTTTATTGACCTCATCAGTACACCATAAGTGGATTGTTTGGCTATACTTTAGAAACAGAGGGCTTTAAACCCAGCTGAAGCTCATAAACATTAAGATGTCTGGCAAGTAGCCTATCTAATATCCAAAGCAAAGAGAAGAAAGGTCACCCAGATGAATCATTTACTAAAACTGCAAGAAAAAAACATTCAGATGAAAGTTTTCACTCTGTGATACCTTAACCCTCCTGTAATGGAAGTTCATGAAATGTATGCAAATGATTCCTCAAAGGAAATCAAGCTTTTCAACTACACACCTTCTGCATCCTCATGACTTATGGATACATTCAGGTAAATAAAGCCAAACCCCATTAGCTGTGGACATGCATATTTCATCCTTTTTATGATTCTCATCAGCACAGCATGTGTATTTCTTGTCTATATTTTTGAAACACGGTGTCTTTAAATGCAGCTGATGCCCACAGACATTAAGGTGCTTGTAAAATATCTCAACTAACAACCAAAGCAAAGGGAAAAAAGATCACCCAGACAAACCATTCAGTAAAAACTGTAAGGAAACCCCAGCCAAGCTAAAGTTTTTTCAGTGTGTGATATTTTGCAGGCACTTATTCATATATCCCATGGGCCTTCATTATAGAAGGTTAAAGTGATCACACGGTGAAAACTCTACCTTGGCTGTATTTACATATATCTGCTGTGCCGATGATTAAAAGGACTAATGATGTTGTCAACATCACTGTAGACCAAGTCCTTCAGAAGGTTCTGGATCACTGATACTATACAGTTTTGGGTGTGATCAAGAGCATAACAACACACACATATACAAACACATATACACACACACACACACACACACACACACACACACACACACACACACACACACACACACACACACACACACACACACACACACACACACACACACACACACACACACACATTTTGTCAGACTGAACCAGTATATTCTGTCACCTCAGCCTTTTTAGAAAAATCTATTGCCTGCATTTTAAATTTTGACTTATAAGAGAAGTAGCATTAGCTTTTACTCTTTTAATGGGAAAATGGTTTGAAAGACTTGTGCTAATGCTACGTCTCCCATTTGACACCCATTACAACAATTATTAACTGGATTTTACTCCATAAAGACTACCACCCAAAGTCACTGAGTTTATTTTTCTGGTTTCTTTGCCTATTTATATTTTGCACTTTTTAAAGGGGTTACACTTTTAGTTACAGGTTATTGATAATGGTCGCCAGTTCATGTAGGCAGACTTTTGCTAATGCAAGTTAATTGTCTAAATTTATTTTCTGTTTTGCTTGAAGCATATACCTGCCTGCATGCATATTTGCATATTAAATTTGTATTGCTTTATTTCTTTCTTTTAGTAAAGAATTTTATTTATTTAATTTAAAAAGCTTGTGGCTTATTATTTATTTAGTACTGCTAATGGGGTCCTACATCATGTGAGATGAAACATTAGCATCCAATGCTCAGCTAAAACTATTAGTTGGTTCATTTATAAGGATGTTACACTTACTGATAATTTTAATGTGCTATTCTGATTTAGTTGTTGACTGTTTCTAACACAGAATCAGGAAAGGACTGTAGTACTGAAAGCTATTGTAAGCTTGTCATGGAAATTACTATGTGTATGTGTGTGAATAAAAACAGTTAACAGCTTAGTGGGAGACTACAGTTACTGTGGATAAGATAGCAGTGAAAGTCATTAATGTTAAAGGAAGGGGAGTAACTTTCCTTGAACGCACATTTCTGTTGTATGGATGTTAATTGTGGAGACTCATTTTGGTGTGGTTGTTGATGATCATAACGTAAAGAAGCAGTCACATTTGTTACATCCTCCTACGTTCAAACTTCATGTATTTAAATTATTTATACTGGGTTCTATTCCTATTTATTTATATGATATTTCACTTTTGTGTTGGTGCTCTCTATATTCACTGGGGACAACGGTGTAGATCCAAAGACCATAACCCTATCCCTGACAGTGACGAAAATTAAAATAATATTAGTGTACTGACTTTGCAAAATGAAAATATAATCACATATGATTCAAGAGCATTTAATAACTGCTAAAGAAGACATTTTACAAGAGAAAAGGAGCTGATTGTGATAGTGTGCGAGTGGCTGTGAAATGTTTCATCAGTATATTTATGGAACAGAGGTTTGAAATGACAATGATAATAAACCGCACAGAGTATTTTCAAAAAGCCATTGTGTAAGGCACAATCCAGGTTATGAATTTGTCCCAGGGGTTCTACCTGTGTCCCTCACTGACAGGGGGGACTGGTGCTGATTGGGGTTTCTTTTTTGGAGATAAATTCTTGGCTAGGCTTGTAAGGGCCCCAGAGCCATTAGCCTAGTAACCTGCTATGATCCAATTAAGAATGCTGTTACATTTACAGAAAAATGAGCCGAGTCTGAAATATAAGATAGAATGTCACAGATACTTAGCAGAGATGCTTAGTCATTTATACTTAAAAAAGCAGAAAGTTGATTTCTGGAACATGAAATGGAAATTATGCGAGTCATAAATGAATTAGAAAAAAATAAACTTAAATGATTTCTGAGATGTACAGAGGAAGATCCAGAAATGAAAAATGGATAGAAGATACCATGAAAGGTTAACAGATCAGAAAAATGCCATCCAGCATGAACTCTAACTCTACTTTTCTTTTAAAAAAGAGACAATCAGTATACATGGCTTGTAGGTTAAAACAGATCAACTATCTGTTCCAAATCATAGTGATGCTGGTACCAAGGATAGACCCAGAGCAATCAATAAAATACAAATACAAAAATGCACTGATGCACTCGAGATTCTGTAGAATAAGCAATTTATTAATAATGAGTACAACATAATAACACACGTGATTTCACTCTCCAAGCACTTTTTCAAGTCAAAATATATTGTTGAATGTCATTCAAGTGATACCTTAACGTATAGCAATCCCTAACGGCTTGATACTATTTTCTTCGCACTTGTTTCAAGTAAAAGCAATCACTCAACCTTGGATTACCTGTTGCATTTAATCTAGTAAATCCATTTCTATTTTGCTTCTTCAGTCATACTTAAATCACTTAAATAACGTCAGTTGACTGCAATTTATTTTAACATGAAAAAGTGCCAAGAGAGTGAAAGAGTTTGTGTTTTTTGTAAAGTGTCTTTTGTGCATTGTCTTTAGTGCAGTATTGTATTTTATTTCTTTTCCAAATCACTGGGAAATTTTACAGAGAATATAATAGTCTCATCTGGGAACAGTTAAGGGTTAAGAAGACCACAATGAGTGTTAACTTGGGAAGAAATTTCCATGTGCTTATAGAAAGTATTTCAGAACTGTGCTATGTATAATTTCCATAGTAACAATTTACATTTTATGGGTTCATAGGTTGGTACTAGGCTATCGGCCCTAGGGCCTATACAAGCCTAACCATAACAATTCCTGGATATTTCTTCTCACAATATTTACTTCCCTGGACCCTGGTCTAGCAGGGTGATTGATGTGCTCCCCAGGATGAATTTCCTATCTCCCATCCAATCGTCAAGGTTCCTTTTGAAGAGCGCCAAGGAGGCGCTCTGCTTGACATGTATGGGCAGTCTATTCCAGAGTATGGGGAGTCTCTGAGTCAGGAACCTATCCCTCCAGCATGTTTTGCTCATTGTGATGACAAGGTTTAGATCCCTGGAGCGTGTGGCTCTGAGGGATTGGGATTTCT
This sequence comes from Protopterus annectens, assembly GCF_019279795.1. NCBI lineage: Eukaryota > Metazoa > Chordata > Ceratodontiformes > Protopteridae > Protopterus > Protopterus annectens. The sequence continues at coordinate 1,711,732,432 of NC_056732.1, forward strand.
TTAAGTGGAAAAATCACACAAAATTGTTGAGAACAAGACTTTATGTGAATAACCCTTTCTCAATACTGAATACAAACATACACTAAGCAACTGCTTTTATATAAGCCAAAAAGTTATGTGACTGCAGCCAAAGTCATATGACAAATTTAAAATACATTTCAAAAAATATGTTTCAAGAAAATATATTTGAAAAAAGCTTTTAAAAACTATTAAGAAGTGTATATACATATATACACATACATATAATACATTTTACTTTCTCAAATATATAAATACAAAAATACATAAAAATACATATGAATATACCAACAAGAATAGGTTTAATGCTGACAGTACTATTAATGCCAATCCATTGATATTCTTTAGTTTCAAGTAAATTATTAATATCACCACATCTATTCGAAGGAACAACCAAATCTATAACCCTGAATCTAAATGTGTGTGAATAAAGCATTCTGAGCACACTGCCTCCTGATTTCTGACTTGTGCTCTATGATCCTGTCCTTAAGTCTGGCATGCAATACATGATGCCATGTATACCACAAAATTATAAGTATAATGTGTTTTCACATGCACATATTTAGTAGATTCCAAAACATTGACCAAGTCAGAACAACAGGAGCAATGATGGCATGGATGAGTACCAAAATAGGACACAGAACATATGGGTCTATCAAAAACCAATTTAGAAGGAGAGTAGAAGTCCTTGTAACATAGCATGTTTTTAAGGCTTCTCATATTTCTAAAACTAAAAAATGGTTTATTACCTAATATGCTTACTCTAATGAATTGAGACTTAACACCTCGTATTATTCAGATATATGTATTGTTCTAAACTATCCCTAGAGCCATTCCAAATCAAAAAACAGTCAAAACTACGCGCTGCTGATAAAACACAATATGTGAATCTAAAAATTTAATACATGCATATTTTCACCCAATTCCTGGTATAGGACAAGATTTAATACATTGTGACTGAGTACTAAATCCATAGTGACATATATATTTGAATGGAATCACATGTTATTATCTACAGTCAAAAACTTTCTTATAGACTCTACATATATAGTTAGGGATAATAACCACAGTGAAAACAACAATCTAAAAAGTAAATATAGAAAATCATCTAAATTCCGTGTTCACTAAAAAATACCATTTTGAGTTTGAAAAAAGGAAGTCACCAGTGTCCTTTCAACAAAAAAACATTTTTCCAAATATGGATAAATTAACATCAGTAATATGTTTCTTAACATCTAACAGATTAATTTTTAAGAAAAGGTTATTACCAATAAACTTTCTCATTGATAAAGTTAAACAAATCTATCCCATCCATTATAATAAGCACCTTAATCTTTATGTTTAATGATGATAGCATCATTTTTCTCAAATTCCTGCAGTGCAGATGTTGTTCATAAGTTTAAGTTATATTATAATATAACATCCCAATCATAAATTGTTGCCTAAAATCAGCCTCACACATATTACATACATTAGTAAGGCAGTAGTAATCGTACGGTAACAGGTATAAAGGTGTTACTTTACTAAGAAGAGAGTATTTAAACTAGTAAGTAACAACAAACAAAAGTTTTTAAATTTCTTCCAATAGTCAAATTTGAATTAGAACACTGAAAACATCCAGCACTCTAATAGAAGTAGTGGGAAAACTTTTTTTGTATTATTATTATTGAGATTGCTCTGATGTTAATTCTTGGATTCTTGGCCAAGAGAAGATATGACCCAACCGAAGTCATTGATATCTCGAAAGATAACCCTTTCTCATACTGAATACAAAACATACACTAAGCAACTGCTTTTTTATATAAAAAAAAAAAGTCATGTGACTGCAAAGTCATATGACAAATTTAAAATAACATTTCAAAAAACGTTTCAGAAAAAAATATAATAAAAAAAAAAAAAAAAACTATAAAGAAGTGTATATATATATACACATACATATAATACATTTACTGCATGTGGCTCTGAGGGATTGGGATTTCTTTAAGTGGAACATGTCCAACAGCTCAGGGTTTGACATGACCTTGTATGTTAAGCAGAGATCGCCTCTGAGTAGACGATATGCCACTGAGTATAGCTGGAATTTTTTTAGGCGGTCAGTATAGAGCATCTGCTTTAGGCCTGTGATTCTTTTAGTGAGGTATTTCTGTAGCCTTTCCAGCTGTTGCAGATGTCTTGTGAGGTACATGCCAAATGGGGCGTTGTACTCTATAATGGGTCTAATGAGGGATGGGTACAGTGGGACATTGACCTCCTTTTTTCTGGATGAAAAGCTCTTAGTGATGAGGTGTGCCACACAGTAGGATTTCCTGACTGTTGTGGCGATGTGGTTATCGAAGGTGAGACCACTGTCCACCTGTGTCCCTAAGTCTCTCATCAGACGTTCAGTGTTTAGTGTACTGCCACCTATGTGGTAATTCATGGATATATGTTTTTTCCCAAAGGGGATAACTATACATTTCTTGGCATTAAGCTTGAGCCCATGGCTCTGGCACCAAGCATCTGTTTCTGTAAGGCCCTTTTGTAGAATATCCACATCATTTGGGGATTCAATAATGGCTCCCAGTTTGCAGTGATCTGTGAACTTTGTTAGCCAGAGTCTCTTAGTGTTGGCCTGTACTTCAGAGAAGTAGATTCCAAACAAGAGCGGTCCCAAGACTGAACCCTGTGGTATGCCACCTGTCACTTGTCTGGCGCTGGATTTGGAGTCAGTTACGTTTACAGTCTGGGTTCTGTCAGTAAGCCAGTTGGCAACCCATCGAGTGATGTAGGGATTTAGACCCTTGCTTAGTAAGTTTATCTATGATTCCAGACTGGGGGCATGGTGTCGAAGGCCTTGGTGAGGTCCAGATAGGCTGTGTGGACTGCCTTACCCTCATCCACAGCTCTGGAGACTGATTCCAAGAAGTCAGTCAGGTTCAGGAGGCAAGATCGGCCCTTCACAAACCCAAACTGGGTGGGGTCCAGTGTTTGAAGGTTGCCAATGCCTTTGTTTATTAGTTCCATGATAATGCATTCCATGCCCTTGCAGATCAGGCTTGTCAGACTGATGGGACGGTAGTTCCCGGGATCCAAGGCGGATCCCCCCTTGTGGAGTGGGATAACTGTAGCTGTGCGCCACTCAGTGGTATGAAGCCTGAGGTGCGGTTATGATTAAACATGACACTTAGGTGAGGTGCCAGTTCATTTTGTAGTTCATGTAGTACACAGCCTGGGATGTCATCTGGTCCCATGGATGCTGTATTCTTAGCTTTGGAGAGTGCGGTTTCTTCCTGTGTGGCCGTGATTACCAGAATTTGGCAATCTTTTGGTATTGAGATGGGCCCTTTAGGGGGTGAGAGGGTGGGTGAAGTTGGCACTAAATCGATCTGCCAGGATATTGGCAATATTCTTGGGATCAGTATATTTAATGCCATTCTGTTGTAGCTCAGAGAAGATCTGAGCATTGCCATTAAGATTCTTGACATAACTATAGAATGCCTTGTGGTTGTCTTTGGAATCTTTGGCAATTTTTTTTTCGTAACTAGCTTTTGAGGATATTATTAGGGATCTCAGCTTCTTACTGAGGCTGGTGAGGGAGTTTTTTGTATCCTGGGATTTTCCTCTTTTCTGCAACAGTTTCTTCCTTCTGTTGTGTAGGTTGTTTATAGCAGGGGACCACCAAATTGGCTTCCTTTTTTTGGAGAAGAGCATCTTGGTTCTATTTGGGATGGCAGAGATGCACGAGTGGATATGCTCGTACAGTGCCTTAGTGTAGGATTCTGCAGTCAAACTTTCAAATCCCGTCTGCATGGGTGTCTTGAAGTTTGTCACTTCTGACTTCAGTAGCATGAAGTTGACGTTGGAGAAGTTTTTTAAGGAGGTTTCCTTACTGGGGTGGGGGTGGGGTGGGATGTGGATGTCAAGGGTGATTTGCTTATGGTCAGACCTGACCAATAAGGGGGTGACTACTGGTGTGGAGCACCTATCTCCCATGTTGGTAATGACCAGGTCTAGGATATTGGAGCCCCTGGTGGGACAATGGATTAGTTGATCCAGGGCATTGGAATTTATGAATTCCAAGAACCGTTGGGAAAAGGAGTTGGTACCTGAGTAGTTTTCCCAGTTAATGGCAGGGTAGTTGAAATCACCCAGTATTAGGGTGTTTGGTTGTATCTTAATATTTTTCAGTATGTTTAGAAAGGTGTAGTGAGAATCTTGGGGCATGGTGGGGGATCTGTAGCAAGCTACAGTTTGGATTGCAGTCTTACCTAGTGTTAGTTGCACCTGGAGAATTTCAGATGCATTGTTTTGGGCAACTATCCTGGAGGTGTAAATATCCTTGGTGAATATAGACACTCCTCCACCTTTAGTGTTTTGGTCTTGGTTTTGTGGCCAAAAAGTGTGGTAAGAGTTGTAGCCTGGTATTGCAGGGGTGCTCTCTGGAGCCTTGAACCAGGTCTCAGTTACTGCACAGATATTGATGTTCTCCATTTTTAGGAGTGCCTCGAGAGAGTGTATTTTGAGGTTTAGACTTCTAGCATTGAGTAGCATTACCTTCAGATTTTGCATGCTTGTATCTGTTATGGTGGTGGTTTTATCCTTTGAACCTTGCCTAAAAAAGGCACTATAGGGGTGGGAAGAGCTTTAGCCAGTAACCTGAATCCTGGGGGTGACAGGTGCAGACCCTCTCTGGCAAGGCATTGTGGTTTGTCGATCATGTCTTCCCAGGCAGACAAATACTGGATCCCCTTTGAAGAACATCATAAGCTTAGCCAATTGTTGAAGTCAATCATTTTGTCCTTGTACTGTAGTATCATTCTGGGCAATGGCAGGATGCTACTCAGGGCTAGGGTCATACCTGCCTGTGCCACATGATCCAAGAACTCTTCGATGTCTCTTTTCATGTAGTCCAGGGAGGTAGGTCTCAAGTCATTCACTCCAGCATGGACAATGACAGAGTCATATTTGTACTTGTTGTGGAGTGACTTGAGTGCATGCGTTATGTGGCGGATCTTGGCACCCGACAGGCAGCTGACTGTAATTTTCTCCTTGTTCAGCCTGGTGAGTGGGACATCAGTGTGCCTGACTATAGAGTCCCTATGACTAAAGTGTTGGATACATTGTCTTGCCTTAGGGGCTGTTGTTGGGTGGCACACTGGTGTTGTGAGCTATGTGTCACTTTGGTTGTGACTGGTGTTTGTTTAGATTTCAGCTTCGGAGGTCCTTGTTGCTTGGGCAGGTTAATGTTAAGGGCCTCCGTATATGTGGGTTTAGTGTCGCTATGTGTGGGTGTTGATGGCGTGAGTTTTGAAGGACTATGAGTTGCTAGAGGTGTAGTGCAGGTGTTAACCTTCTCCTCTTGGCTGTCTAGCACAATCTTGGCCGGAGAGAGCTTTGCTTCCAGTTTGGCTATGTAAGTGCATCTCTTGCAGGTTGTAGTGTTGGATGGTAGGAGGAGACGATTGTCTATCTACATGAGGCAGTTGCCGCATTGCCCCAGTATGCCCAGATTCACCAGGTGGACAGGAGAAATCACCGGAAGCTGACCCTTGGACATGCCTGTTTAGGTGCTTTTTTTGTAAAGTTTAAAAGCTGTTTTCCCTTACCTTTGCAAGGAACTTTGCAATTATAGGCTGTTTAGTGCCTACAATTAATTTCTCCTTATTGACAAGGAGGGTTGAGTGCTTGTGTCAGTTTCAGGCTTCCTAGTGCTTTCCAGCAGGTTCTAGAGCAAGTGCTAGTCACAGGGGTTCAGATTTTAGTGTTACTATTGAGAAACCAGCTAGTTCTAAGAAAAATTTGAAGAGCAGACTTTCTGGCGCCTGGAATAGTTTAACTGTAGCCTCGCAGTGCTGCACGATGCGAAAAATGTGCAAACCCACGCGTTTTTAAGCCAGATAGTTGAAAGGGATATAAATCAGCCAAAAATGGCTAATAAAATTACAATTTCAGAGCTGGAAACCACTCCTCTGGCATTGGGCAGTACAGTGCTCACCACTCCCACTGGTAAGCAGTAGGACTTCCCTCCACCACAACAAGGTCTGGATAGCTCTGAACACAGAAAATAAAGTCCTGAGACAAGCAAAGCCTAGGATATGGACTGGCTAGGAAAGGTGGGAAACCAGCAAACAAGATAGTATTTTTTTTGTTGAAACAGGCTAAACAATGCAATAATACAGTAAATAAACACAGAAAAGGCTAACACACTTGAGTATGTAGTCCTAAACAGTAAATGCAATTAAAACTCTACAAAATTATTTTTAAATGAAGCAAGGCAAGTGCACAACTGAAAAACGATTTAAGAGGCAGTAAATACAGCAGAATAAGTAGCTAGTCTACATATACAGAGAAGTCTATATATATATATATATATATATATATATATATATATATATATATATACAGAAAAGCAGGTAAAACACACAAACACTTCAGATGCAGTGCAACCTAGAGCACTTGAGTTGTAGCAATATTAAGGCAATTACAGATATAATATTTATTTATTTTATTTATTTTACATTTGTTGACCGGGCTAGTCTAGCTGGAGATATTTCCATTTTCAGTAGAGGCCCGGGGAGAAAAGCTCCACATACTTAATAATAATATAGAAAATACAAAGCAATAAGAGGCAATGCCACGTACCTTAGGAAGGAATTAACATAACATTGTACAGTAAACCATCAGGATTAACAAATTATGGTACATAACATTTACATAACATTTGTTGCCAGAGTAGTAATTTAAAGAAAGAGTGAGAAGTGAGGTTACAAGCTAAGAGTAGAGTATTAGTCAGGGTTGCAGCAAGGGCATAACCAGTGGGTTTTTAGGTGATTTTAAGATTATGTTTGAAGAGGGAAAGGAGGAAATTGAGGTTAGGTTGGGTGGCAGCATGTTCCATTGCTTACCAGTGGTGATGGAGAACAAGGAGTCACCAGCCAAGTTGTTAGATTTGGGTATATAATATAGGAGTTTATTAGAGGAGCGTAGGGAATGAAGATTATTATAGGGTGTTATAAGATTGTTTAGTGTAGGTGTGTTGTTAGGTAGGTAGAAGATTTTATGAGCAATTGTTAGTTGAGAGAGTAGCAGAGCATTTTGCAGTTCAAGCCAATCTAGCTGATGTAGATTAATGCAGTGATGGGTTCTATAGGGCTTACCAGTTAATAAATGCTCTAAAATATACTCTATATTTCCAAAATGTTTGAGAAGCACAGTCAGAACACAAGGAGATTCAGGCAATTTTTTTTTTTTTTTTTTTTTTATGGGAAAAAGGAGAAACAGAAGGCCTTCTCAGATGTTTCTATCTGTATTAGGTAGGATGAGCTAATGACACTAGACTATGAGGAGTATCCCGGATCAGATTTACAGTAGGGGCGGGCAACTGCAAAGCCATCAAGTATAACAACAAGACACGAACAGGTAGGGAGGGTGGGGACCGATACTAAAGCTATTAGCCTACAGACAGTAAACACTACAGAAAGCCACAAAATGAAAGTTTTTAAACAGATAAAGGAGCAAAGAGACAGAATGCTTTTAACTGCAAACAAATCAGTTACCCGTGCAGATTAGTTAATAGCAATAAAATACACAAAACTATGCAGCAGGCAATAAAAAGTGCTATATATAAATTGCTAGAAACAATAATCAGTAAAAATAATCCAAAAAAACATGAATTGATAATGACAGTGAAATGTTGCTGAAATGTTATATGTTTTCTTTAAGTTCAATATAGATTTCAATATGAAATTATCAAGGAGTCATCACAGAGAATTAAGGCTATGAGCTGTTAATAAACTGATTCCTGAAGTTCAGAGGTTGATTCTTTTTGCTTCCAGCTGCCTACTGTAAGAGTCTGACTTAGTCCCTTAACCAGACAGTCTTCCTGGGCCACCTCTGAAAAAGAGTCATTAGTGTCCAGTAGGCTTGCCTGGTTAACAACAAATATGTATGTACTGATATATGTATAAAGATTCATAATCTATGCAAATGAATGATGATGTTAATGTTTGATTAATGTTATTGTTGTGTTTTTCGGCTTTTCCCGGTTAGGAGTCGCCACACCAAAACTCCGGTCCGCTAATGATTGGCAGTAGATTTGTATGTGCCGAGTTGCCAGCCCTGATGAACAACCTTCAACGAAGGTACACCCATTCACGCATGTCTCCACACAGAAGACGCTCTAGCTGAGAATTGAACAGGACAACATCTTACTGTGAGGCGACAATGCTACCGCAGCACCACCACCGCAGTATATTAATACTGAAAGTATATTATAACACCGTCTAACTGAAAATATTGCATATTTTACGGTTTTTAAAAATGGGATGGTGACACTGTATTGTCTGTTTAAGAGATCAGTGCTTTAAAGAGCTCAGAGTGCCAGTTTGAAGTCATTGTGGTGTTGCTGTCATTGTGGCAGCATTACATAATACGGACGTAACATTTCTTCCTGTCTGGAATTCACTTCGCTTAGTAGTTTGCCAGTATTAATTTGGCATGATTTATTTGGGAATGGATAATTATACTAATCTTCTTCTTCTGGCTTTTTCCCAGTTAGGGGTTGCCACAGCAGATCACTTGTCCGCTCATGACTGGCAGTGGAGGTTTATGGTGTCAAGTTGCCAGCCCGGTGCCCAATCCTCCACAGAAGGCACACACATGCACACACTCACACCTAGGGCCAATTTAGAGTGTCCAATCCACCTACAGCATGTCTTTGGGATGTGGGAGGAAACCGGAGCACCCAGAGGAAACCCACGTGACCACAGGGAGGACATGCAGACTCCACACAGAGGGCACCCCAGCCGAGGATCGAACCGGAGAACCTCTTGCTGTGAGGCAGCAATGCTAACCGCTGCACTACCGTGGCTGCCCTAATGGATAATACACATCCTTTAACCAGGTAGCCCCACTGGACATGCAGTTCCTTTTCAGGAGAAATGTCTGGTTATGTGACTTGTTCAAGGTAACACAGCAGGAAAATGAGTAAAGAGAATTAAACCACGTACCACAGTGACTACAGCTCACAGCCTTAACCCCCTGCACCAACTGCCAGATAATTAAATCCTCTCTCTATCCTTCTTCCTTTATGCTTTATTTGCATTTGATGATTGTAAAAGTCTGTCAGTGCCACCTGCCACTGCACCATTACATATTTATCCTACTAATTTCATAGGCTCATAGGAAATGGCTAGGCTAATGGCTCAAGAGTCCTTACAAGTCTAGCCAGTTTTACTTAGATTTTACCCAATTTTCTGTTCTTAGGGAAAAAAATAACAAGGGTCAGCAAGTGGGGTTTTGACAATTTTTACAGACTGCCTCTGTCCATAAGGGACATGGGTGCTACCCCATGAATGAATTTGCAATTTCCCATCCATTGGTCCAGATTGCACTTGATGGTCAAGAAAGGGCTCTGCTTTACGTGAATAGAAAGCCTATTCCAGAGGAGAGGCTATCTCTGGGACACATATCAGATCTGTTTAAGTCAGACATCAGGCTTAGATCTCTGGAGCAGATAACCCTCATGCAGTTAGTTTTGCAAATATGCAACATTTTTATCAGGGATGGGTCAGAGACTGTAGATCACCTCTAAGTAATTGGTAGGAAACTGAATCCAGTGATGGCCTTTAATCTTTAACTCAAACGTTTAAAAGTATAGCTGCAACAGACAATCCAGATAGTATCCCTCTCTTCAAACTGTTCTGTTTCCACTTCAATCAGAAATAACAGGTCACCAAGTTGTAGAATGTTGATAGCGATTTAACAGGAATTGTGTAAACAATTCCAGCTCAGTAAAAACAAGTAAATAAAATTAAGCGCTTTTCGTCTTCTGAATACGAAGACTTCTTCAGATGAACTAAACTCTCCTACTACCCCAGTATAAGTACCTACTAGATCACATGGTACATGTAACTCAGTTTGTACACTGTTTAAAATTCATTAAAAGTTGTAAACTAACAGACAGGTGTTATATGACATTTGCTAATAAGTTGGATTACTATACTTGCATACCCAAGAAAAGGTATATGTATACACATAAATATGTAACATTTTTAATCACTTATACCTCACATGTTTTATATTTTGTGTTTTGTACTATCCTTACATTAAGTGCATCTTAATCTTTTAATCTTTCTTCTTCTTGCTGTCTCTATCACTTCCACTTTTGGCATTGATTCTCACTTTGCCTGCTTCCACCCATCCAATTGCCCTGTCCAATTGTCCTCTCAGGCTTTTTCATGTACATGTGTATTTAACCATTGCACATATTTGGCACTGACTGAAAACATTCAGTTTGTTTTCATGTTTAAACTGTGTCATTGAAAGTAATTAGCAGTACCTCATGTCTAAGATGGGACATTTTATTCATTTATTTATTTATGTATGAATGTATTGGTAGAGCACTGATCACAAGAACTAATTTCAGTTTCAGCCTGGGAATAAAAAGAAAATGTTGTTGGAATGATGGGATAGCTAAGGGGAGTGAACGATATTAGAGTTTATGCATAGCTGGAAGAAAAAGTTATGTTAAGCAAAAAATTATCTGCGTGAGAAGCATAGAATAGTACAATAGCGGAAGAGTGTTATTACTTGTAGAAAAAGACAGTGACTTAGTTCAGGTTCGGTGAATGACTGGATAAAAGGCACGTGGCTGATGAGGGGAGGTGGATGATTAATTAAGTCCTAAATGTTTTTGTTGGTTCCTTGTGTAGACAGAGAAAAGCACTGGCTGCAATTCATGTTTAATACATGGCATTGAAAATAATTAGCTGTTGTGCCGATCATTGGGGAGGACACAAGTCATTGCTGTCATAGTTTCTCTCCTCCTATGGCTCTCCCTGTGACCTTTCCTACCTCTTTGTTCTTCCTCTGTCTCTCTATCATGTTGGTGATGCCACCAATGTGCATCTTCACTATGCCTGAAGACCTGCTTCTTCCTTGCCTCTTCTCTCACCATGCCATTCTCTGCCTCACCTCTGGCCTTCCTGATTCTCACTTGTTTGTCTTTTCCCAGTTAGGGGTCACCACAGTGGAACTCCCGTCTGCTAATGATTGGCAGCCGATTTTTATGGTGCTGAGTTGCCAGCCTGATGCCCAACCTTCAATGAAGGCACGCCCATTCACACATGTCTTTCAGAGGCCACTCAACCACAGGGAGTACATGCGGACTCCACACAGAAGGCACACCAGCCGAGAATCGAACAGGAGAACCTCTTGCTGTGAGGCGACAATGCTACCGCTGTACTACCGTGGATCCTTCCTGATTCTCACTGCCATTTGATATTCTTGATTTTCCCATTCCATCTATGTGCATGGCATTCCTGCCGCTTCCCGTTTTCCCATTTTTCAGAGGGATTCTGCTCATTTTTTAATTCCGTAACCATTCTAGACATCTCCTTCAGTCTTCTTTTCTTCCATCCTTCCCGTCCAACTTACAGACACTGAAAATAGAAACAAAGGAGCTTGAAAGGTAGGTACATCCAAACAAAGGCGTGGACAGCTAATTAGCATAAAATATAAATACGAAATAGCCCATAACATTTCTTGCTACCAGAATGAATGTGGGATATTGTCAGAAGCATGTTAAACAAGAACTGTTTTACAAAACTCCACTACACACAGACATTTATTTTTGCTTCTGTAAAAGGAGATGTAAGATACATGTCCTCTTTCTTTACATTACTGGTGCCACTAGTATGTTGGTTACGTAGTGTGATTTTCGTGCTTTAGATAGCTTCAAAAATCATGTGTGATGAGAAGGAGACAGAAATTGTGTAAAGGAGTAAACTATGCCTGAAAATAGGTATATACCTTCAAAAAATAGGAACATCATGTACTGTGGTAAATCAGGTCTGAAAACAGGAATGCTCCTCCAAAAAAGTGAGTCGAGAGGTCTGTTCCAGTGTTTTTTTTTGCACTGTATTCCCTATTTTTATGACTGTCTCCTATAACTCTGCATTTCCATCTTTCTTTCTTGTTTTCTAGTTTCCTTGCAAACTTCATTCTCATCTGATCATGATTTTATAGGTATTTGTTAACTTGGTAAACACTGAGCCTAGTAGAATTTGTAGGGTAGAGCTCAGAAGCAATGCCTAGTTAAGCAACTTCCTCAGAGCTGCAAGTGAAGACTGACAGAGTCAAACACAGGACCATGGGAATTAAATTTATGTGGAGCTCACAGCTTTAACCTGCCCTTTTAAACTGACAGATGGCTCCTTCACTGTTCCCTTTTATATGTTTAACTTGTTTGTGCTGACCACATCAGGATGATGAATTTCCTCACCTTTGCATGCTTTTATTTTCCACTAATGCTTTTTCTCAGTATAACCAGTTTTGCTCTCCTCCTGAACTATATGAAATGCCATTTATCATCTTTCTCCTGATAGCTGTAGGTTTGTCATGTGATCACTCTGTCTTCTAAGCCCACCTTTTTACCTTTTATCAACTTCTTATCACCATCTCAGCTTGTGGTTGTACGAGCACACTATGCACCAGAGTTCATTGTTTATATGAGCTTGAATCCAAGCTCACAGTCATGGGGAGGGAGTGCTGCTCATGTGGAACTTGAATATGAGTTCAGGCGATTAACTGTGATGGGGGGGCTACATGAGGGGGGTGTAGAGATAGGGAGTGATCATGGAATTTAAGTTTAGGGAGGAAGGTTTGAGTTTTAGGATTGAGCAGCAGTAAGGGAATTTTAGGGGTTAGGAAGTGATTGAGGCATATCGGTTTAGAGGGGGGTTGGAGTTTTATGTTTAGGGAGGGAGGTTGGATTCTTATGCTTAGGCAGCCATTCATGACTTTAGTATTAGGAAGGGGAAGTGGAGATTTAGGGTTAGAGACCGAAGAGTCAGGTTAGGGATTATGGGTAGGAGTTTAAGGTTTAGGGTTTAGGTTCTGGTAGGGCTATGTAGCACATAGGACTGGATGTTGGGAGAATTATGCAGGAACAGCAGATTGGGCTAGTGGGAGTACATGTACCGGCTTTTTGGAACAAGTGGCATTGAACAGATGTGTAACAGATTACCAGCGGGCGTGCACCTGAAGTAGACCACCCCGTGCATCTATTATTCTTGCTGTTTGAGTGCTCTCCTTATGGATCATTGCCTATGTATTTCCTGCCTTTTTTCTCTGGCTCTTGTATTACCAAGAAGTATTCTTTACCAATTATCTTCCTTTCCTACCCCTTATTCCTGCTTTTCTTTGTTTATTTTGTCTTTTGTGTTCTTCCTTCCTTGTCTGTGCATTTTCCTGTTCTCCCCTACCTTAGTTTAAAGGTGTCATTGTACTTCGGTATTACTACAATCTTTTTCCAGTGCTTGCTTTCCTTTTGGACTTATACTTTTCACATAGTAAATCGGATTCTATTATCTCACACCTTTCCTGGACATAATGTTCCTCCCTGCATCCCTTTCCATTAATACATTGCACTACTCTGTTCTCTCCATAAATTTCTAGCTCACTCTCTGCACCAGTAATAGTACTGTTCCAATGTTATGGCCTTTTCTCTACCTATGGGACTCTTTTGTTAATTGACTGTTTCTACACAGGCCTCACTTCTTTTTTCAGTTTTTTGTACATTTTCCTCTGCCCTTTCTAGCATGTTTTCCAATACTGTCTATAATTTCACTGAGATCTTTCTCCTTTTGATATTCTGCCTCATTCCTCCAATGACAGGCACATCTAAAGTGTGTTCCCCTCCTATTCTTCTGCTTTGCTTATCTCATCTTCTATCACATTTCTTTCTTTTCTGTCATACAGATGTTACTATGCAACTCCCACCCCAACACATTTCTTTGCATCACGTACGAGATCATGTTTATGAATGAAGAGAAAAATGATATTGCAACATTTTCATACGACACACTCTGAAACACATATTTAATTGTGAAGAGCGATTTGTCCCATTTAGATTGCTTACTGTCTTGCCTGTTAGAGAAGCCCCACATCATGTCTGAAAAAAAGAAAATGGATGAGTCTCTCAAAGTATTTGACAAATGCTTTCTACATGCACTATTAAGTTCTATTTGTGTTATTATTACACTGCTTCTATAGAAAAGTTGTTTTAATGATCAACTCCCATGTTTCCTGCATAATACTTTCTTGTCTGTCATGACTCATCTTTTTCGTAACATAGTGAGGCACAAGGAATTATTATGCAAGAGAAACAGTGGTTGATCATTGAGTTTTATAATGTGTAGGCTAGGCATTTGGCAATTACTTTGAGAGACTAAGCCATTTTTATACAATATATACTATTAAAAACAGTCATAATGTGTTATTTGGAGATATTGGTTTTGCATAACCCTTGCCTTTGCATGGTGCACAGATATAACACTAAGGCAAGTCTAGAAGGGATTCATAGATCATTGTCTGCAAAGGCATGTTTACCTCTGTCAATTAAACAGCCCAGTATACTGTCGGGTCCCATAGGTTCATAGATTCATAAGTGTTTACTAGGCTAACGACCCCAAGGGCCTTTTTAAGTCTAGCCATGCATCTTAAATCTCGGACAAGTTTTGGTACCTTTGATAAGTGTAAGCAGGGGCTTGGGAGATGAAACATTTACAACCCGGGTTATGGGAGATGAACCATTTACAGGCTGCCTGTGTCCACTAGAGGCATAAGTGCCAAACCACGGATGAATTTTCTGTTCCTCATCCAATTGTCCAAGTTACACTGGTTATGGAGAAACTCTGCTTCACATGGATGGGGAGCCTGTTCCAGAGACAGGGTAGTCTCTGGGATACATACCTATCTCTCCAGCATGTTCTATTTATATCACAGGCAAGGTTTAAGACTCTAGAATGGGTAATTTTGGTGCTGTTTGTTTTGTGGATATGCAGGAGGGCCATAAAAGTAGGGTTTGACAGTGCCTTCTATGCCAGGCACACATCTCTCCTCAAAACCCTGTAAGGGACAGAATACAGGGATAGAGCCTTGAGGTAGTCTGCATAGGACATGTTACTTACAGAGCATATTCTTTGCATGAGGAACCTCTATGGACATTCCAATAGTTGGATATGCCTGGTTAGGTACATACCAAAGGGGGCATTGTACTCAATGATAGCATACAGTGGAACAATAACTTCCTTGGACCTAGATGCTATACCTTTGTTTGTAAGTTGCACAATGTAGAATGATTTCCTTACTACTACAGACACATGATGGTCAAAGACTAGATTACTGTCTATGCTTGTCCACAAGTCCATGACTACTTGGTCACCTCTTAAGGGTGTGTTGTTAATATGATAGCTACCAGGGGTGGATGGGTTCCTGAAGGATGCTATTATTAATTTCTTGGCATTTAATTTTAGTCCATGGCTCTGGCACCAGTTGTTTGTGTCAGCCTTTCCCGGAAAATATTTGTGTCAGTTGGAGATTCAATGACAGCTCCTGATTTGCACCATCATCATCATCATCAACCCAGATTTTCCCATTTTCTACAAGGGGGTCAGGGTATTATGCTAACTGTCACTGTCTCTCTTGATTCAATGCCACATTCCTGCATTCTTTGACACTCATGCCTGAATGTCACAGATCTTCTCTCACACAATCCATCCACCTCTTTGCTGGACGTCCTCATTTCATCTTACTTTCTTCCTGTCTGTCCCAATTCTTCTTCACCAGATTGTCTTCTGCTTTAATGCATATATCCAAATCACCATAATCTGTTTTCTTTGACCTTTTTTGCAATTGAAGCTACTTTGGCTTCTAATCTTATGTTCTCATTTCTTCATCTGGTCTACAGTGTGCATCCTACCATCCTTCTGAGGCACTTCATTTCCAACACTTCTAGCTTCCTCATCTGCTCTGCCTTCACTGCCCAGATTTCTGTACCATACAGTAGGATTGGTCACACCACTGTCTTGTACGCCTTACTTTTTAGCTTCTTTGGCATTCTTCTGTCATTAACTACACCTGAGACTCTATGCCAGTTGGCTGCAGCCCCTCTGATTCTAGCTTTGACCTCTTCATTCAGACTTCCCTTCTCCTCAACCATCCCTCCCAGGTACTTGAAGCTATTAACCTGTTACACTATCTTCCCTTCAGTCTCAATTCTCAGCTTCTTCTGATTTCCCCAGTTTGCTGACATTGCCACTGTCTTATCTGTGCTTAGTTTTATCCCATCGGCTTTCATTTTTTGCATTCCTTTCCCCCATCCTTTGCTGAAGTTCTTGCTAAGAGTCTTCTTGTAATGCCACACTGTCTGCATACAGCAACTTTGTTGATCTGTCCCCTCTGACCTGTTTGGTAATGTAAACCATCACCAGTATGAACAACAGTGGGCTCAGAGCTGAACCCTAGTGCACACCCACTACCATTGGGAGCCCCTCTGTGAGGCTGAACACTGTTTGCACTTGATTCATTCAGTCCTTGTCCATAGCCTGCACTAATTCTACCAATGTTTTTGGGGCTTTGAATCACCTCGTACTTCCCAAATCAGCTTGCTTGGGACCTTGTCATATGCTTTCTCTAAGTCTAGGAATGCCCAGTTGAACTGTTTTCTCATATCTAGCTTCTTCTCAACTATCTGTCTCACTGCAGCATCAGGTCAGCTGTGCTGCATCCTGATTTGAATCTGAACTGTTCATTCACATCTTACATTCTACTACTCTGTGTACCCGTTTATCAATCACTCTCTCCAGAACTTTCATGCAATGTGACAGGAGTTTGATGCCTCTGTACTGGTCACAGTTGTGGATGTCCCCTTTGTTCTTGTACTCTGGTATGAGTATGCTTATTCTCCAGTCATCTGGGATACACCCTTCTCTCCACACTGCTACGAGTGCCCTCAGGAGCCATTTCTCCCCTAGCTCAGCCAGCGTCTTTATCATATCTGTTGTGACCTCATCTGAGCCTGCTGCTTTCCCTGACTTCATTTTCCTTAGTGATTTTCTTAGTTCTTCTAGGGTGGGCTCCCTTTCATCTCTCATTATAGGCTGTGTCTGGGGTAGTACAGCTTCTCAGGGGATTTCTTCATTCAGAAGCTGCTGGAAATACTTCTTCCCTCTGCCTTCTATGTCCTGTGGACTGATGAGCAGGTTGTTGCTGGCATCCCTTATGAAAAATATCTGACTATCTTCTTTTTCTTTTTGTCTTTGCATTGCAAACTGATATAGTTTCTTTCTGCCACCTACTGAATCACTTTCAAGAAGCTGGTAAAGTGTCTCCGATGCCTTATTCTTTGCTATTGGAACTCCTTTCATAGTTTCTTGCTAGTATTCCTTCCTAGCCTGCTCAGTCTTTTCTATCTCCCACTTTTTCCTGCACTCCTCCTTTCATTTGATGACTTCCTGGACTTCTGCATTCCACCATCAGCTTTCTTTATGTACCTTATATCTATACATGGGTGAGCCGCATATCTATTATGTAGTCTTCATATATGTTTTTTTGAGGTGTTTCCATTCTTCTTCATCTTCACATATTTTCTTCACTTCTTGGGGTGATAGAGCCCTAAGTAATTCCTTGTACTGTTGTGCTTTCTCTCCAGTCAACTTCCAGTTCTTCGGCCTGGTCTCTGTCGACCTTAGAGGCTTGTCTGACCATTTCTTGCAGCTGAACGTGGCAACCAGTGATATATGCTGTGGGCTGACTTTTTCTCTGGGGTCACTTGCTGGGTGAAGTCTAGAATGGATTCTCCTTCTTTATTCCTGTTGCCTCACCCTTGTGGACCCAGGCAGTCCTCATATCCTGTTCTGTCTGTTCTGATTTGTGCATTCAAGTTCCCCATTATCAGCACCAAGTCATGTTGTCCTTATTTATCTGGTCGGTCCTGCAACAGCTCTCTGAATGCACTCTTTTCCTCACTATCACAACCCTGCTGTGGGTCATAGGCTGAGATTATGAATACTGGTCTATCATTTTACCTGAGTCTGATTGCCATGAGTCTGTCCCTCATTACCTTCTGAAGCCACTCTCTCACCACAATTCCCACACCACTTCTAGTCTGTCCTCCTGAGTAGTAGATTCTGCATCCCAAGCCAAGTGGCTTCACTGCACTGCTCTTCCATCTTGTCTATTGGATACATAGGATGTCCAGCCTCCTCCATATCATCATGTCATCCACTTCCAAGCTGCATCTTGTCAGTGAACCTCCTTAAGTGTAGCAATTCTCAGTTCAATTTGAGAGTTTGATTGGTTTTACATCCAGTTTTTGCTCAGCAGAGCTACCACAGGTAATCCAGGGTGAGCAAATAGACACTGGTCAGCCAGTAGCTTATTGACCCAGGGCTGCTGGGCTTTATGGCGGGCACACACTAGTCAATAGGGATACATACACCCCTCTCACCATTAACATAGGTCAGTGGCATAGGTTGTGTCCTCAACCCACTTATCACCAGCAAATACCAATGTCCATCTGACAACATTAGCAAACATGTCTAAATCACATAGATCCATATTTTACACTGTCAAGTGGCTAGCCCTGCCATGACACTCAGTCCGTGATCTGTGTTCTCCTGTCCTGAGGATCATTTCCATGATAATTCCTTCCATGGCTTTGCATATGACACTAGTGAGACTTATGGGTCTGTAGTTTCCAGGGTCTGTAGCTAGCCCACTTTTGTGCAGAGGGGTGACTGTTGCTGTTCTCCATTCATGAGGCATGAAGCCTGTTTGGAGGCTACAGTTAAATAGCAATTCCAGAGGGCCTGATAGGTCATGTTTCATGTTATTTAGAAGGCATCCTGGCATATTGTCCAGGTCACTGCACTCCCACATCCATCAAACTTATACTCTTTAAAGGACTCTTATTTCTCCCACTTGTATATTTGAACTCACCCTTTTTGGTCTCTTCCTAAAGCCCATGATCATAAATGAGGATGGGGCCACAGACTGCAATGGCAAATTGAGAGCTTCATCATGAGACCTATTTCTTGCTTTACCACCACATCCAGAATGATTCCTGCAGACCACACCATTCACTGGTCAGTCTCCCAGTCAGCTGTACATTCATTTGGCAACAAGACCTGAAGATATTTAAAATCCTCCACTTGAGATAGCCACACCCCTCAACTATAGAGAGCAATCTCCTCACTTTTAGAAGAGACAATCATGACCTCTGATTTTGAGGTCCTGGTTTGCATCCCACCCATATCAAACTCACAAGTGAATCACTTCAGTGCATACTGGAGACCACAGTTATTTGGGGCTAATAGGACAATGTCATATACAGACAGAAAATATCCAATCTCGCATATTCAGACAGGATTTTCTCTAGAGCTTGTCTTTGTCTTGAAACATAACCCATGAAACTCATAAACAGGAGAGAAGGCAAGAAATCCATTTTGATGGAATCCTATGCCAACCTTGAATGCATTTCATGTCTTAAAAAATGCACTGAAGTTTGAATTCACACAGCTCTGGGACCATGTAATGTTATAGCATTTCCCACGTACCATTTTAGAGTACACAGCTTTATGCTTTCATTAAGTCTGCTGTGCAGTGACAAAGTATATAGGCTCTACATACCTCTCCTTTATCAGAGGCTTGTGTTGTTTCCAGCATCCTGACACATATGTGCCCAGAAAAGATGAAGCGTGTGAACTCTCTATAACTGGAATAGAGCATTTTTTCTTTTTGAAAATATTGATCGCTGTCCTCAGTTTCCAGGTTCAGAGGAGTCATAGTAGCCATAACACTCTGATGATGTCTGCACCTTCAGCACTTCTTGTTGGGTTTTATCCACGTCCACAGCCTTAACACAGTGGGACTTCATTTCCGTAAGAAACGAACATGCTAACAACTGAAAGACTAAGATGTACCAACTTTAATCCAGTTTTAGCCAGTACAATCCAGGTATTTTCCTGAAATACCTCTGAATAATATGTCTGTGTATGCAAACATTTATGATATAAAAAATTAGCTAGTTTCCCTCAGGAACACAAATAAATACCTGACATCTTTCTACAACCTGCTTCTCAGATCTTCTGACTGGTCCATTGAATGGCATGAAGATCTCCCCTCTCTCTGTGAACTCAGCAAGCCCAATATCCCTAGTCACTGATTTTTGCTGTGAATATCTGCTTTAGCATGCTGGAGTGTTTATTACCCCTGGCATATCCCTGTCAGCTAACCCTTTTTTTTCCAGAACATCACAGATCTTACTTCATATTCTTGCCTTGTTCCTCATAAAATTTTTGATTTTCTGGTGAGTCACCAAGGATTACAGTCAGACAGTAATGTTAGACATCACAGTTTCCTTCTTCTTATTGTCCTGAAATGCATGTTTATGCAAAAAAAAAAAAAAAAAAAAAAACATTGTGCAATTAACTTTATGAATGAATTTGAGGAATGTTTTAAATTTGCCACTGATTTTGAGATTTTGTACTCCACTTATTTATGGCTTTATCCAAAATTAAGCAAAGCAGTTAAGAGGTATGCTCCGACAGTAACCTCTACCTCTTCGCCCACTTTTCCCCATCTTATATGAAGCACTCATCTACAATTCAAAGCCCTAATGTGCTGCTTATAAGCATAAATTATGACTTTCCTTCAACAGTGCTATTATATTACCCAAATATTTCAGTGGTCTATTACCATTGCCTTCCTAAGCCTCTATAACAAAAAAAATGCTACACTCTCACCCGTTGGAAGGGATCTGTCATGTCCCCTATTCACAAACACTGGTCCAAAGCTGCTGTTAAAATTACTGCTCTATTTTCATATCACCACCTGTTATCAAAATCATGAAAAAAACTATAAACAAACATCTGCAGGACTTTCTCAGCTACAAACCATTAGTAAAGTTTCAAACTAGGCCATGGCATTGATACTGCCTTCACTGGACTCACTAAATCCAGGTGACAGAATGAGAAGTTTAGTATTTCACAATTTGTCTAAGGCATTTGATAAGCTCCATTACCTAGCATTCCTACTCACAGGTACCTAATCCTTGGACAGAAAATCCTGTAGTACATTTCCTATTATCCTTATTCAGGAAATATGATAGCCTTGTTCAGAGGATTAGGGCTATGGGCTGCTGCTACTTTCACCCTCTAGGTATGAGTTCGATTCTCTTACTCATCATTTGCCTAGTGTGTGTCTGAGAAAGCGAGTTAACCAGAAGGTGCCATTGGCAACCCCTGAAAAGTGGTCTCTGTGCTTAGCGATTTTACTTAATTAATCAAAAAAAAAAAACGCTGTGAATGAAAACAGGTTAACCCCCCACTGACTGCTACAGTCCTTGGAAGAATACTGCATGAATTAGTTCTAGGCAGTTGGCTATTTTTCCAGCATATTAACAGACTCTGGGAATAGCGTGATGAATTACTTCTAATGCAATATGCTGATGACATAGTATAGCTATTGTTCTTCCTATTACTCTCAGTTCACTCAGCCACAAGTGACTCTGTCATAGTCCATGTAGGGGAGAATGACTTGAGCTGTACCTTACAGGACTATATGAAGAGGGACATGACTGAGCTCTTAGATTATGTGCCGCAGGCAGGTATAAGCCTAGCCTTAAGAAGCATTCTACCGTCTCCAAGGATAATGCCACAATACAAAGAATGATTGACTTTAACAAATGGCTTAGCTTCTGGTGTCACTCTATGGGGATCCAATATCTGTCAGCCCCAGGAACACATGGTTGATAGGTCATGCTGCTTTGCCAGAGATGGTCTGCACCTGTCTCCTCTAGGCTTTTGGATACTGGTAAAGGCATTAGCCACCCTTATTGTGCCTTTTTAGGCAGTGTTAGAATAACCAACTTCCCAAGATAACAAACTCCTCTCTAGATAAACTCAAGGTACTGCTGCTTAATGCTAGGAGTCTAAACAAGAAACTGCACTCCCTGGAAGGAGTCTTCACTTTGCAAGATGCTGACATCTGTGCAGTCACTCAGACATGGTTCAAAGTTGTGGAAGGCACCCCAGCCATGCAAGGCTACAATTCCTTCATATGTTCAGACCACAAACTGAGCATAAAAGAACCAAAGGAGGAAGTGTATCCATCTTCATTAAGGAAAAGTACACCTTGATACTGGTCAAACAGTATGACTCTCTTGACCTACTCTATGTCCAATTAACTATAGGCAAGTCTACCTACCACATCATAGTTTGCTATAGGTCCCCTGCTATGAAATAAGAAAAGCATACTGCATGCCTGAACGTGCTATACAGGCCAAGACCTTACTCATGGCTGATTTTAATTATCCTACCATTGACTGGGAAACATGCACAACCACAAACATGCTTGCTCAGAGGTTCTCGGGCTTTGTTAATGCAAATGCTTTGGAACAGCTAGTCAGCACACTCACAAGAAGTTCAAATGTCCTGAACATAGTACACACTAACATGGGAGAGTATCCCTCCGACCCAATGTGATGTCCATCCTGGTAAGATCGGACCATAAATCAATCGAGATTGATGTAATTATAAGACCAGATACCCCACCAAGCTCAAAAACACTTAAGAATTTTTCAAAAGATAAATTACATTCTACTAAGTGATGGTATAAGAAGTTTCAGTGCCCCCTCAAATACAGATAACATGGACTCTTATTTAGATGTGTACACCAATGCCCTGTATAACCACTTAAGCAATTGTATAGAATTGGAATAGGCTGTACCTGACTGGATTAAAACCAGGTGTTGTCGAAAAAACAAGCCACCCTGGTGAACCCCTAATATAAACAGGCTACACAACAAGAGAAAGAAACTAATGTGTAAGAACAAGCGGGAACTGGCTCAGCAGATGAAGAAATCCCTCTCTAGGTTCAACAAACAAATACGAGGCCTTATCATGTCCTCCAAAGCTAACTACCAAGCAAAATAGCCTCCTTAGCTAAGGATAATCACAAGGCATTCTTTATCTATGGATAAAGTCTAAAGGGGAATACCCAGTTATGCAGTGAACTGGTTGTGGATGGTACCAATCATACTCAAATGGAGGTAATAGCTTACCACTTGGATCCCTGTTTAACCACTGCCTGAGAACTGGCTATGTTCCAGTGGAATGGAGGACAGCAACAGTAATTCCTCTGCACAAATGAGGGCCATCGACTGACCCTGGGAATTATAGGCCCATAAGCTTGTCTAGCTCATCTGCAAGGCCATGGAAAGAATCATTATGGACCTTATTAAGAGGGACATAGGTAATCTCCAAACTCTGGACACAACCCAGTTCAGATCTGTTAAAGGTAAATCATGCCTGTTACACATGGTTGATGTCTTCAAGAAAGTCACCAAGGCCCTGGATGAGGGAAAGACAGTGCATACCACATACCTTGACCTAGCCAAGGCATTTGACACAATCCTCCACAAAAGTATTATAGATAAACTCTCCCAGTTGGGAATTAACCCCTATATTACCATATGGGTAGCCAACTGGCTCACCGGCTGGACACATACTCTCAAAGTGGGTGACTTCACCTCTAGCAAAAGATCAGTCACCAGTGGTGTATGACAGACTTCTGTGCTGGACCCCTTACTCTTCAGCATTTATTTCTCAGAAGTTCAGACAAACTTGGAAGGCCAGTGACTGACCAAATTCACTGACGATTGCAAATTGAAAGCAATCTTTGAATCCCTCAGTGATGTTAATATACTGCAGAGAGGGTTAACACAGACAAATGATAGGTGCCAAAGCCATGGATTAAAGCTAAACGCAAAAAATGCATTATTATTCCCTTTGGGAAAGTTGACATCCCTGCAAATTGCATTATAGACAGCGCCACCCCTAAGTATAGACCTAGTGCTACATGATCTGGATACTCAGGCTGATAACAGGTTGATGAATGGCACAGTGGTGCAAGAGTAGCATTGTCACCTCACACCAAGAGGTTCTCTGGTTTGATTCTTGGCTGGGGTCCCTTCTGTGTGGAGTCTGCATGAACTCCCTGATTCATATGGGTTTCCGTCGGTAGCTCCAGTTCCCTTTCACTTTACAAAGGCATGCATCTAGAGCATTTCTTTCCGGGCCTCCTCTGAAAATTTTCTTTGTTCCAAGTTTGACTTTCCCGGTAAACAAATGTTAAATAAAATAATAAAAATCTGAACTTTGACCACCACATATCCACAGTAGTAAGGAAATCCTTCTAATTGTCACATCTTATAAGTAAAGGCATCATATCTACATCTAAGGATGTTATAATTCCATTAAATGTGACCCTCATTAGGCCAATAATTAAGTACAGTGCTCCCTTTTGCAAATACCTCACCAGACACCTGCAACAATTGGGGAGACCACATAATTCTTACCAAGATATTACAGGGTGCACTAAACAAGTCTTACAAGGTAAGACTAATAGCGCAGTCACTGTATTCTGTGTCCTACAGGTTGCAAAGGAGTGACCTGTGCCTGGCTTACATGGCAGTCTCTGACTCGGCCCTGTTGGAAAAGCAACACATTTGTAAATCTAACTGCATGAGGGTCACTCGCTTCAGAGATCTTAATCTAACTTCTGAAATGAACATGTCATGCTGGAGAGATAGATGCATCTCCCATAGACTGCCACTTCTCTGGAAAAAGCTCCTAGTTCTCGTGAAAGACAACCACTCCCTGGCCTCTTCAAATGATACCTAGATAAATGGATGGGTGACCACAGATTCACCGCTGGGGTGGTGCCCATGTCCCTCCTGGAAAGAGAAAGTTGGTATTAACTACCATAGATCCTTACTTCTGTGAACTTCACTCAACTAACCATCGACAAATGGGGCAACTTGGGATAAATATAGCAAGGCTTGTAAGTGGTCTAGGGCCATTAGCTTAGTAACCTTCTATGAACCTATAAGCCTATGAGCACAAAAGTCATGTGAGAAAAACTCTAAGCTAGCATCCTATTCCAGTCATCATCATTATCAACCATATTTTCCCATTCTGTTCTACATGGAGTCAGGGTGTTGCATCAACTATCACTATATCTTTTGAAGCCACCCTCCTAACTTCTTTGACAGTCATGCCTGACTGTCACAGGGCTTCTCTCATATGAGCCATCCATCTCTTTGCTGGACATCCTCGGTTCCTCTTGTTTCTTACTATCTGTCCCAAATCTTGTTCACCAAATTGTCTTCTGCTTTCCTGCATGTATGCCCAAAACACAAGAATCTGTTCTCTGTGACCTTCTCTGCAATTGGAACTACCTGGGCATCTGCTCTGATGTCCTAATTTCTTCTTTTTCTGTTCTACAATGTGCATCCTAACCTGTCTCAGGCACTTCATCTCCATCACTTCTAGTTTCCTGAGCTGCTCTGCCTTTACTGCCCAGGTTTCTGTATCATACAGTAGTACTAATCTCACCACTGTTTTGTACACCTTACTTTTCAGCTTCTTTGGCATTCTTTTGTCACACATTACTCTTAAAACTCTGTATCACTTGACTGCAGCCTCTCTGTTTCTAGCTTTGACCTCCTCATTCAGACTGCTAGTTCTAGTCTCCTACTATCGTCTACTAAGCGACAATCTCTGCTTGACTTACAAAGCCATGTCTGACCCAGCTCTGTTAGAAATGCTACATCTAAAGAAATCCCATTCCCTCTGCACCACACGCTCCAGAGACCTCAACCTCATTACCACAATCAACAGAACATGCTGGAGGGACAGGTTCATAACCCAGAGACTGCCCATGCTCTGGAATAGACTTCCCATACATGTCAAACAGAGCACCTCACTAGCCCTCTTCAAGAAATTTCTTGATGAGTGGATGGGAAATAGAAAGTTCACCCCAGGGATCACTCCAGTGGCTCTACTTGATAGAGACACTGGGAACTAACAACAGACGACACAATGCCAGGGCACCTCTATAGGCTAGGCTTGTAAAGGCCCCAAGGCCATTAGCCTAGTACACACCTATGAACTTCCCTTCTCCTCGATCACCCCTCCCAGATACTTGAATATGCTAATCTCTTCCACTATTTTCCCTTCTCAACTCTCAGCGTCTTCTGATTTCCACATTTTCTACCTTTACAATTATATTACTTGTACTCTGTTTCATTGTATTCTAGTAACACTGCTTTATTGGTAGTCAATTTATGCAAAATACAGCAAAGAAAACTATAGTCCTTTCTGACACAGTCACAGATCATGCAGTCCTCGATTCCTAGACAACCTCTCCTTGAGATCTCTATTCAGGGACTGGCAAAGCCTCAGCTCTGAATCTTTTAAGTGTACTTATTTATGGATTCTGTAAGAGCTTGGTAAAGTAACTCTGCTCTGGCATAATGCCATCTACTTTGCTATAAAAATCATAGTTTGGGGAACACCATTACAACCCCCCCTTGCAGAATTCACTGGTGTGGCTTCAGTGTGAGTTTCAAAAATGTCCACTTTACTACTGCTTTCAGACATCTTTACAGTGGTTACAGATACCCCTTAAATAATCTGTCACTGCATTTCAGGGATGGTATCATTTTATTTATTTGTGTGTTTGTTAACCGAGGTAGTGGACTAATCCCAGGGCATTGATTTCAGCCATAGCTTAGAAGCACAGAAATAGACAACAGAACACATTTAATGCAATAAAAATGTTGTAGTTGAACAACTATATATGATTATAACAGACAGTCCATGGAAGTATATAAAGGTTTTTTGTGAATAAATGCAAAAATGGCTAGTGAGATATACTTACAATGGATCCAAACTAGATTAAAAATATGTGACTATAACAGAACATCCAAAGGAGAGTAAACAAATTGCATAGGGTAGTATATGTGTGATAAGGAGCACAGAACAGTGAGTATATAACAGGGGCTTAAGAATAACTATTACTGACATAAAGGAAGGTAACAGCTTGGATTACTGATTGGAGAGGACAGAAAGTCAGACAAATTAATTGCTAGCATAATCTGATGAGTCAATCAGAAGAAAGAGTGGAGTTAGCAAGGATATATAAGATATATTTGAAGATAAATAGAACTGGCATTTTAGAATTATGTCTGGAACATAAAGTATGGGTTAAGGAAGTTATCAAATTGAGTTAAGAGGACTAAGCAGGAAATAAGTTAAAAAGTAGAGAGTGGTTATTTCATCATGGGAAACCAGGACCAACCTACATTGTCTTTGAGGTGATGCAGAAAGTTAATTCTAAACAAATCTAGTGTGTCAGGGTTTCTGAAGTAGGTAGGAGAGAGCATTCCAGATTTTGGGACTAGGAACAGAAAAGGCACAGTCTGAAGAGACCAAGGAATTAGAAGGCATTTCAAGCATTGGGCTCTGTTGACATTTGACCTGAGAGAGTATGAGGAAATGAATAGAAATAACATGGAAGCATCACATTTTAGGATTTGAATGTGATAGTGAGGAGGATGAACTCTGACTTTTTTGTTTTTCTGGGAGCCATTTGGCATAAAATTGCAATACAGTGGTGTCTAACTCCTGTGGCCAGAAGGATGAATTGTCAGAGTACTTCGAGATGATGGTTTTGATGAAGGTGTTGGTAAGGAGCTGAAGGCCGTATCTATCTTCTGGTTGAAATATGATCTTTCCTCAGATGTAAGCAAGTGGGATGGTCTTCTACAACCATATAGAATCCTGTTCATTTTTTATTTAACTTGGGTGATCCAGCTAGTCACAGAGATGAAAGGGTCAAGGTAAAAGGCAAAGTAGTTAAAGAGCAGGACTAATTCAATTGTATACTGTTTATAGGCAAGTGATATATTAGAAGGAGGAATGGACTTAAATGTAACTAAATTTGCAAAGGGCATACATTTTGTTTTGTTTCATTTTTGGATAAGTAACTTATCATCTGTGCAGGGGAGGAGTTTGCAGAGGTGTTGATGGAGGTCAGCTTTAACAATAGGTGAAGATTAGCCAGAATAGGTCATCAGCATACAGTGAAATCTTATTAAAAGGGATCTGATTAGTAGAGGGGTTATAAACAAAAGAGAACAGATGAAGACCCAGACTGAAAACCTAGTCTTGGAAAATGCTTGAATAAAGAGGAATGGATGATTACATTGTTGAAATGAGATTTATCATAAAAGCATTGCACATATTGCTTTTAAACTAATTGCTATTTTGTTACAGTAACTTGCAGAAAGTGGTGAGAAGTTATGACAGAGATGAGAGCTTTAGTTAAGGAACAACAAAAATGCACCAAAAGTCAGGCCTTTGTGCATGGTAGTTGGAATCAGTTAGTTAAAGTACACCAGTCAGGATGTCCTTGACACAGTGCTGGTATAATGAAAGAATATGGTTGTGGCTTATATAATCATATGACTGCAGGAACACAGATTATCAATTAGCTTAGCAATAGCAAGAATTTGGTAAATAGGGTAGACGTCAGTCATGTGTAGATCATTAAGGCTATGTGCTATTAATGAGTTGCTTCCTGTAGTCCAGGGTTTTAAATAGTTTGCTTCTATTTACCTAGTGTATAATGCTTAGTAAGTCACTTAAACAGATAGTGCTGTTAAGATGTTGGTAAACTGGGCTAGACTTCTCAATGGTCTCCTGGAATACATACATAGTAACTACATGGGAATGTGTGAGAGTTGATTTTAAGGGGAGGAAAAATAGATGTGTCCTTCCATAAAGAGGGAAAAGAACCTTGACAGAGGTTGAGACTGAAAAAGTGACAGACTTGAGATATATATTTACTACAAAGTTTCAGAAACTCTGGTCATCACTACTCAACTGACCATAGTCTAGTATAACTACTTTATAAATTTGTTTGCATGAGAATTTTTTTCAAGATAAACTGGTGAAGAAGAAGAAACTCTGAATCAGAGTTTTGTATGACTGCAGGTGAAGCTAGAGGGATGCAGAACAACAAAAGTCTTTTTAAATTCTTTGGTGGAGAAGGATAGTTATAGTTACCTCTTCCCAGAAATCTCTGGGTTTTGACAGAGGAGAAATTTGTTTAGCTCTTTAGAACTGGAATTGTTGTCCCTGTATCTCTTTTCTGGCTATGTTGCTGCTAGATATGTTTAATGTGTTTTGTTTTCGGGCAGTTCAAGGTTTGTGTAATTTTTTTATAGCAGTTATATTAGTCCATGGGACATATAGGGTTCCTTGCTACATTTTCTTAATCAGAAGACTTGAGGGAAGTGGAAGACTAAGATATTGGTGATAGTTTGACAGACAAGGTTGAAGAAGTAATACTGAAGAAGACCTACTTAATAGAGACCATATTGTTGTTTACGGAATAAATCAAAGTGGATGTCTAATTTCTCATTATGAGCAATATATGTGGGAATTTGAGCTTGTTGTTGGACCCATAAAATAGGATGGGACAATGAGTACTGATGTAGGGTGGAAAACTTTAAGAATGTGGATTTTATTTGGGATTTTAATAAAGGTATAATTCACTGAGGAATGAATGCCTAAGACAGATCTTAGTTTGGTTGATTTCTAGATAAGTTGCAAGAGGCTGAAGTCAAGCAGTCCTTTATGTCATGTTTGTGGGGGCCAGGAGACAGAAACTGAAATCAGCTGAAAGTCTGAAGTAGATTAGTATGAAAATAAGACAAAGAGATTTTGGAAGAGGGAGTGAAATGCAGTTAATGATGTAGGATGAAGTACGTAATAAGTGGCAGCAGTAAGCTTAGTAGTACTTTGGAAATGGAGTCATTTAGAGTATTCATCAGTTGTGGATTAAGTTCAGGGATGGTCATTATGAAACAACAGTAATGCCTCCAGTTATGGGGTTTGGTCTGCCATGAGGCTTGGTCTGTTTATGCATTGGGAGTTTTAATTGGGAAAATTGAATCTCCAATTTATAGAGTGTTTTTTAGCTAGGTTTAGGAAAAGTGCAAGAAGATTCAAGTCATGCTGCTGGATGAAAGAATTCATTGATTCAAATTGTGGGTTCAGTTCCACAGACATTCAAAAGGAAATCGTTAACGCTAATTTTGGGCAGTGTAGAGAGAATGGATGACAAACAGAGATGATGGTGGTAGTGGTGTGATTGAGATATTAAGGTTTGGGTTTAGTTTAATACCATTGGAGATTAGAAGGACTAGGGTGAGTTGGAGGAGGATGGTTTGTTGTAGATATATTCTAAGTTCACAGTGGATATGAGCAGTTATCTTTGTGGATGAGTGTTAAGGACAGAATGTGGATGTAGAAAAGGTTTTGGAGGAAGAGATGAGATGATATGCTACATAGAAGATTTTTTCTTATTTGGGATGGTGTGGGATATGATGGAATAGGGTATTTGGAGAGAAACGCTGTTATGAGGCAATGGGGGAAATAGTGATTTGAAAAGAAGGCTGGTGAGCTAAATGTAAAGACTAATGTGGAGAGGGTGCAAAATATCAACGAGCAAGAATAAGATCATGAGGTTTATAATGAAGGAAAGAAATGAGATGGACAGATCACAATAAAGAAATTATACCCACAGAAAGTTCTGCCAGTTTCTTGCTGTCACCAGTGCTGGGAACTGTCATTGTCAAGATACAAAATTTGGGCATAAAAATAAGTCATAAGTACAGACAACCTAGTCTAAATGTGTATTAAAGCACACGGTAAGAATAGAGTAAAGTTCCTAAGAACACTTGCAATACCAACAGACCTCCTGTAATGGGTAGAATATAGGGGGACCATAAAACAAAGTATTTTGGAGTAAGGAGGAATCTAGGGAATCCATTCTTCTCTATTTCTCATGCATACACACAGAGGTGTAGTTATGGAGTGGTGAAGAGGTTAACCTTATCTGGTGCAAGGTGTTAGGGGGCACCAGATGCCAATCGGTTAGTGGTGTGGTACTGGCATTCATCTCAATACTGGCATTTTCTCAATGCCGATTTAGAAAGTAATTCCAATACAGCTTTTTTTGGTCAGGACTGAAGTGCTTGCTACAGTTTTATAGGTTCATAGGTTTATAGGTGTTTACTAGGCTATTGACCCCAAGGGCCTTTTAAAGCATAGCAATGCATCCCAAATCTCTGACAAGTTCATGGGCCTGGGGATGAACCATTTACAGGCTGCCTGTGTCCATTAGAGACAAAGGTGCAAACTAAGGATGTATTTCCTGTTCCCCATCCAATTCTCCAAGTTACACTTGAAATGGATTAGGGAGGGACTCTGTTTCACATGGATGGGGAGGCTGTTCCAGAGAAGTGGTAGTCTCTGGGATACATTACCTGTCTGCCCAACAGGTCCAATTTATATCACAGGCAAAGTATAAATCTTTGGAAGAGGTAATTATGGTGCTGTTTGTTTTGCGGATATACAGGAAGTCCATCAGGGTGAGGTCTGACAATGCCTTGTATGCCAGCAAAGATCTCCCCTCAACAGTCTGTACACCCTACAGAGGGCCAGAAAGCCAAATGAGGTGGAGTTTCAATATTTATCAAAGAAATACACACTTCCAGGCTGGTCAAACAGTATGACATACAGGAGACACTCCAGGTGCAGTTAACTGTTGACAAAACACCTATTGAACTCAGAAAGCCCACTCCACCTATCTGGACTTACTCAAATCCATCAAGAATCGCCCTCTACCCTGATCCTGAGCGACGTTAACTACCCAACCATAGAGTGGAAGATCTACTCTAGCTCAACCACAAATGTGCAGAGATTCCTCGACTTTGTCAATGCTAATGCATTGGATCAGCTGGTCAACACCCCCACAAGAGGTGAAAATATCCTGGACCTGGTACTAA
Source organism: Protopterus annectens (assembly GCF_019279795.1). Classification (NCBI taxonomy): domain Eukaryota; kingdom Metazoa; phylum Chordata; order Ceratodontiformes; family Protopteridae; genus Protopterus; species Protopterus annectens. Next base: position 1,711,763,975 of record NC_056732.1, read on the forward strand.
CCAACACGAGTAGCCACTATAGCACCCCTACAGTATCATCCTCCTTGGTAAGATCTGACCATAAAGCAATCACTTTCAAAGTCACCATCTCCCCTTGCCAGGGTCGAACAAAAAACGTTTCCAAAGCTGACTACAACCTCTTGAGTGCAGGCATAAGCAACTACACAGCCACCATCCCTTCAGTTGGAACAAGCACTAATGTCCAAGCCTACACCAAAAAACTATATGAGCACCTATATGGCTGCATGGACTCAGAAATATCTGACAGGACCAAATCATCTTCCTCAAGGAACAGTAAACCTGTCTGGTGGACAGCAGCAATAAACAGACTCTATAATAAAAGGAAAATAATTGCTGTCCAGGACCAAGAAGGAGCAGGTGCCAAGTTGGAAGCAAGATCTCCTTTATCTGAACAAGCAAATAAGGTCACTGGTGAAATGCTCTAAGGCTAACTTTGAGTCCAAATTGGCCACATCCACTAAGGACAATTACAAGACCTTATTTGCATATGTCTGCAATTTCAAAGGAAACTCCCAAATCTGCTCTGAAGTGGCGGTCAAGAATACCACATACACAAATACCATAGATATAGCCAACCTGCTGGCAGACAAGTTCAGTGAAAACTTCACCCCACCCCGTCCCCCACATCAGTACCAGGACATCCCCAGCACCTGCCTCACCTCCCCTCATAACCAGCGAGCAGGTCATTAATGCCCTCTCAAAGGCAAAAAATACAGCCTCCATGAGACCCAACAACATACCTGACTGTGTCCTACATGATCTCAGGCAAGCACTCAGCACCACTAGGCACCCTATTCAACCAAAGCCTGTGCACTGACTTTGTCCCAGCAGAATGGAGGACAGCAACTATCAGCCCTCTACACAAAGGTGGAGCATCCACTGACCCAGGCAGTGATAGGCCTATCAACCTAACTAGCCTGATCTGCAAGGCCATGGAATGCATTATCATGGACCTTATAAACAAGGACATTGGCAACCTCCAAACACTTAATCTCACACAGTTTGATTTTGTCAAAGGGAGATCATGCCTGTTAAACTTGGTTGCCTTCTTTGAAACATAGGGAGATCATGCCTGTTAAACTTGGTCACCTTCTTCAAAACAGTTACCAAAGCCATGGATGAGGAGAAGACAGTGTACACCACCTACCTTGAACTAGCCAAAGCCTTCGACACTGTTCCTCACTCGGACATAATAGATAAACTCTCCCAGCTAGGCATCTACCCATATGTTACCAGACTGGTAGCTAACTGGCTCACTGATAGAACCCACTCAGTCAAAATAGGGGAAGCCACCTCTAGTAGTAGACCTGAAGCAGCATACCCCAAGGACTGATCTACTGTTTGGGATATACTTTTCTGAGGCACAAGCCAAAACCAGTGATCTGTGGCTGATCAGGTTTGCAGATGACTGCAAGCTGGGCACTGTGATAAATTCCCCTGGTGATGGGAACATCCTCCAAGAGGGGCATACCCAAACTAATGAGTGGTGCCAGAAGCATGGCCTCAAACTGAATGCCAAGAAATGCATCATTATCCCCTTTGGGGAAAATGGCATCCCCATTAATTATCACATTAATAACAATGTACTAAGCACACAATCAGTCGTGAGGGACTTGGGCACCAAGGTTGACAGCAGTCTGACTTTTTACCACCATGTTGCCTCCATTGTACGGAAGGCTTTCTACATGGCCCACCTCATAAGTAAGGCTATTTCATCCAGGAACAAGGAGGTCATAACATCCCTGTACTCCTCCCTTATCAGAACCATTATCGAGTACAATGCCCCCTTCGGCATGTACCTTACCAAGCATATGCAGCAGTTGGAGAGACCACAGAGGTTTCTGAACAGGGAAATCCAGGGTTTCAAACACCTATCTAATACAGATAGGCTAAAAGCCCTGTCCCATTACTCAGTCTCATACAGACTGCTCAGAGGTGACCTGTGTCTAGCATACAAGGCCATCTCAGACCCAGCCTTGATGAAGTTGCTGCATATATGTAAGTCAAACTCCACTCGTGCAACCCACACGCAAGGCCTCAACCTGGTTTGTGACATTAATAGAACTTGTTGGCAGGATAGATTTGTGTCCCAACAATTCCTCCATCTATGGAATACACTCCCTCTCTATGTCAAGCAGTACCTCACTACCCCTCTTTAAGAGGAATTTGGATGACTGGATGGGAAACAGAAAATATACCCCTGGGATCCCACTTATGTCCCTTCTGGACAGGGAAAACAGGTGGTGACTTTGTGGGAATATGGATGAAATTCTTGGATAAGCTTATAAGGGCCTCCAGGCCAATAACCTAGTATCATCCTATAAACCTATGAGACAGAATACAGAGATAAGGCCTTCAGGCAGTCTGCATAGGATATGTTACTTATGCCCTGTATTCTTTTAGTGCTGAACCTCTGTGGGCATTCCAGTTGTAGGATATGCCTGGTTAGGTATATCCCAAAGGGGGCATTGTACTCAATGATAGGCAAGATGAATGCCGAATACAGTGGGACAATGACTTCCTTGGACCTAGATGCCATGCCTTTGTTTATAAGTTGCACAACATAGAATGACTTCCTCACTGCTGTATACACATGAAGGCCAGATTACTGTCTATGAGTGTCCCTAGGTCTCTGACTACTGGGTCAGCTCTTAGGGGTGTGTTATTAATATGTTAGTTACCAGGGGTAGATAACATCCCGAAGGATACTATTATTAATTTCATGCCATTTAGTTTTAGTCCATGGGTCTGACACCAGTTATTTGTCTGTGTCAGCCCCTCCTGGAGAACATTTTTGTCAGTGGGAGATTATATGACAGCTCCTGATTTGCAAGCATCAGCAAATTTAGTCATCCAGAGACAATTAACATTGGCCTTGACTTGAGATAAGTAAATGTCAAAAAGAAGTGGACCCAGACCTTTTTTGCACCTCACTTAGAGATGAGGGGTGCAGAGGAGGGATTCTCCTCCTTTGAAGAGAAGTGAAAAACACCTGATCAATGAACAAACCTTTTTTTTTTTTTTTTGCTCCTTAACTTTGCACTGAGGGCTGCCATAATAAGGAGTGGTAGAGGGTGCTAGATGAGGGAGCTACGCCTTTGCATACTAGTGGTAATAGTAATGGAAATCAGAACACGGCTGCTCTTCGGCTGCAAATATCACCAAGCTCTCCCACTTATTTTGACCTAAAACATAAATTGAAAGAGTTTTGAATCTTTTTTTTTTTTTTTTGCTTTTTTACCCTTTCCTTCGCCTGAGATGGTGATTTCACAGATCCACTAAGTCAATAGTCATCCAGAAATACCATAATTTAAGCAGATAGTGGGGAGTTTGTGTTCTCGCTTTTAACCTGACAAAGATAGCATTTTTGTTTATAAGTTAACCCTATCCTTGGATGGGGGATGGGGACAGGCTGCCTGCATCACCACAGGGATTCATAATGTACTCCTTTGCCAGTACATTGTTTTATTTAGGCTAATTTGATGAGGATTATCACCAGGTGATAGTATTTCGAAGCATAAGCAACCCCACTGATATATATTGCAACGTCATGCCTACTCCCAGGCATTGCAAACTGTATGCATCCTGCACTAGCCTAGCCTTCCATCAGGATGAGCCCATCTGTCCTCTGTGCCAGTACCAGCAAGTACCCAAGCTGTTAATCAAACCTGAGTCACTTGTGCTTTAGTCAGGGCATTATCCTTCTATGCCACTGGTGTTCATAGGTAAGTGCTAGGCTAACTGCCCTTGTGGGCCATTTTAAGCTTAGCCAGTTACCTCATGTAAGACTCAAACCTTGCACCTTGTGTTTGTAAGGTCAACACCTTAACCATTATACCAACCTCCTTTCTTGATGAAAGCATTTTGAATCTTATTCAGCACTTGTAAACTGCTTTGGCAAAAAAAATATATATATATATCCTGATGCTCTGTCAGCTTTAATTACACACACTGTTATTCCCCAAACAACTTTCACAAATGGTATATAGTTGTCAGTCACTCTTGATCTAATCATTATTGTTTATATCCACTGTCATTATCTATGTCTCTGTTATTCTCTGCCTTCTTCCTCTTATTGCTGATTACCTTTCCAATAATGTACACTAATCTGTATTATAATGACCTGTTTCACAGCATAAAGTTCTAATTGCTGCGTATAAATGCTAGAAGTGTAGTAGTTTTTAGACTGCCACCCTTTATTGTTGATCTATACACTTTTAAACTGATTTATGCTTGCATTAAAGCCAAGGTCTTCACTATGAAAAGTTTTGGTTTAGCTGGACCGCTTGGATATTAAATGTAATAAATAGATAACATGCTTAACCATGACAACTACTGCACCCTTGTGTAGTGCATGTGATCTTGTAGCCTCCTTCACTCCAGTAAGTGGCAGGTGTAGGGGGTAAATGCAGGTGTCCAGAATCTACCCAAATGACTCATTTCAGCAATTAATTTAAACAAAAAGAAACAAGGTTAGCAGAAAAAGGACAGTGACATAGATACTTAATAATTTATGTTATGCTTGTTGGCATTACTTTTTATATATTTTTACTTGGACAGGTACACAGTATCAAGCTTACAGAGGGATATTATATTTTTGTGAAGGGCTCTGCAGACCACATTTATTTATTTTAAATTAAGACTACGCAGTCCGTAAATGCAGGAAAGCTGGAGACTGTGACAGTAAGTCAGACTTTATTGAGATTGTACGCTATCTTTTATTATTAATCCTCTTTTCTTACTAGTTATTCATGGGGTAGAATACAGGAAGGCTCATAGTACTTTCAAGAATGCACTCCATGCCCTATACCTTTCAAGTTCAAGCACCCACCATTTGCTCAAAGCAGCATAATCCCTCATTTGAATTACTTTTTCATCAGACCCTGATTTAGATGGTTCAAAAGCATCTATATCAAAAGCCAGTAAAAGAAAATTAATTTAAATAAGAACAGATGAGGCACATTCTTACTTTCAGTGAGATGGGTAGTGGAATGCATACTATGGGACAATTAAAGAAATGAGGACATCAGAGTGGAACCTAAAGTAGCTCCAGATGCAGGGGACATCAAGGAGATCATATTATGGTGGTTTGGTCACATATACAGGAAAGTAGATCATGATTAAATGAATAAGATTTAGGAGAAACAGGAAAAAGGCAAGACAAAATGGACATCCAGCCAAGAGATGGATGGATTGCATGAAAGAAGACTTATTACAGTTAGGCATGACTGCTAAAGAAAGTAAGAGGGTGATACTAAATCCACCTAGGCAGAAAAACAGGAAAATGGCAGTTGATAGCAATGGGTTTATATTATAAGATTGACGTTTGAAAACATCGAACACCATATGGTCGACATCATATGGTCGATGTCTTCAAGCATCGAACTTATAAAAACAAATAAGAAAAAAAAAAGAAAAGAAAAAAAGTACCCTAATGAGTTTAAGCAGGGGAGCTAGTCCCCCTGCACTCCCCAACATGGGGGGTTGTGCCCCCACACCCCCCCACTACTTAAATATACCAACTCCGAGACTTCACTACATTGCGGTAATCGGAAATCTCCCCCTTACAGAGATTTCCATTTACACATTAGATGTGCGGTTTTGCTATTCTCGTGTCGACAATATCAGCTTCGATATTGTCAGCTTTCAAGAATATAATATAGATCCGATAACAATGATGATTGATGATGAGTATGATGGATGTTTTCTTTTCATTTCTACCTGAACAGAAGGGATAAGGTGAAGTGCAAGGTGAATTTTAGCAATAGGTATTCTAGACAGATTGCTATGACAGTCTGTCTAAGGTAATAATGCTCACTATAATATTAAGTATGGATTTGGACCAGAACTTTCAGCATTGTGTTACATAGTACAGTGCAGTTTGTTATCATTTACAACAATAAGCAGGCAAAGGATTACTATGCACAATGAAAAAATATATGTTGAATATAGGAGTGGCTAGAAATATTTCAGTATATGGAAAAGCTGTAAATATATAACACACAACACCTAATTTTGTAAAGCTTGAAAATTTCTACTACGTAAGTTTTCATTTTAACTTCTTGCCTTGTAATTCAAGCACAGATATAACACTAGGATAATCTACTTAATATCAATAGACCTGGTTAAAATGAGCAATTTTCAGTATTTCTTAAATCTATCATTATGTATAAAACTATGGCACATTTGGATGAAGAAGGTGAAATGAAAGTGAAACACTAAAATAAGTGTTAGCCTGTGAATCTGATTTCTTGGCATCAAGAGAAAAGAAACCATGCGTTTAAAAAGAGTGATTTAAATTCTGAGAAAAAATGTGAGGAATACCTAGTTGTGAAACATGAGATAGTGAGCTGTGGCGGGATATCCAAAATACGCATTACCCAGAACTCCCTGGCACTAGGGTTGCCAACTGTCTTGAATTTTTCTGGGCAGTTCAGAATTAGCGTTGCCACCCATTCCTCTTTGGGCTGTCGTGTCCTGCAAAAAAAACTTAAAAATCGCAAATGTCTTGAGATTTTAGGTCAAAAATATTTCCAAAGTTTTCTTTAATAGTTACATAAACCAGTTATTTTACATCTGAAACACCTAAATGTTATATGAAATAGCTTAAACAACTCAAATGCTACAAGAATAAGCTTTTATTTGGGCAAAAAAGTGAAGTTTTGTCTTTTGCTCTGAACATGGGTATGTTTTGCCCTGCAAAATTTCACGTTTCTACAAAAAATGTCCCACTTTGGGCATTTGAAATGGTGGCAACATAATTAAGGGACATTGTCACTGACATTGAAGAACACAGGAATATGTTTGAGTGAGCACAGTAATATTGTGCGACAATCCCCTCAAGGGATGGTTAATGCACACGTCTGTTCTGCATGCATTTTGCTTGCATGTACATGTCCACGATTTTTTCTATGAAAAGTTGGCAACCCTAACTGGCACTGATGTTACAACTCTCACATGCTAAATGTAATGGTTTAGAATATGCATTATGGACAGAGAAAGCAGGAGTTGTATAACTACATGTTAAAAAAGCTAATGTAACTCACTTGCCTTTTGATAGCCTTTATTAGAGTTACATGAGGTAAAAAGACAGTAACTCTAGGGAGAATACATACTGTGTCTATCTTCGGGTGAAAAATATCTGCTGTGGGATTTCTGAAAGGCCATTTCACCTAATGTGCATGTTTTTTTTCCAAAACAGAGTAACATCTGCAGAGCTCTGTAGATTACTAAATCTGCCTCGTGCATTTTTTTCTAAGCAGAACAAGCCTTACAGAGTATTGTAGATTACTTAACTGGTCTCATTTTTCATCCCAGTCTGTAGAGGTGAGTCATTCAAATGACTGGACGTAATACAGTAGTCTCACAAGTTTTGCAAACAAGCAAATGTGAGCTGCATTCCTAGAGTCTTCAGGTACTGAAAGACATCCATAAGTGTTCAGCAGGACTTCTCCATCAGTATATCTGGGTTGTTTAATTTGAGGGAAAAGATTTTACTCACAGGATGCTGCCTGTTTCTCTGATATGTCTCCTGATTCAGGTTGCTGTGACTTTCTTAGGACTGGCTCACTGCCAAACTACAACTGGACGGTTCAACACTCAACAGAAGGTGTTCCAGGAGGTGCTGGCTGTCCTGTCCACGGGAGGGGACTCTTTGGATGAAAATGGAGTCAACAAATTTTTAAGTATATTTGAGAAACATGTTTATTGCCATGGAGTGCCATGTGGAAAAGTAAGTTTTAGATTAATGCTGTTTGCAAAAAAGAATTAGTGACTGCAACAGTGATTAACAAATAAGATAATATAGATACATGACAGACAAAAGACAAGAAAATGCACTGTTCAGATATTGAAACTGGTGTGTGTGTGTGTGTGTGTGTGTGTGTGTGTGTGTGTGTGTGTGTGTGTGTGTGTGTGTGTGATTGTGGGCTGAATACATAGTGTTACATGCATATATGTGTGCATTGCATTCACACATAGATCAGTATCATAAACAGATGCAAATCTACATACTGTGTTTTAAACAGAACAGTTTAGTGTGGTGTTTCTGTTTCACGTTATTATGTTAGTTTTCTCAACACTTTTGTATTCAATGGTTTCATAAAGCTCCATGCTCTGTGTTGTAAGCATCTGAATGTTTATTATTTTGTGGTTCAGTGTGTATTCTACCTGTTATGTGTATTTTGAGAATAACTCATGTTAATATTTCATTCTTTATTAACTTTATATTAAATAAAAACTATGCAAAAATAGAAGCATAGGTGTAATGACTGCAAACCACATTATTTTGAATAATATGTTGTTATAAGGTTAAGTTGAAAACATATTTTAACAGTTTCGGACTTCACAATCAGTGTTTAAAATCATACCAAAATGCTATTTCACAATTAGAACTCATTTGACTCAGCTGATTCATCATGTACTATAATGAAAGACAGATAATTACGGTTATGGGCTGGCGATATTCTTTGTCATATAAGTCTAGGTTTGGTCCACACACACAAATGCACATCTACACACTCACACATTATGATGTAATTTTAAAATATTTGGAACTGGAAATACATACACACACTCTCTATGATGCAATTTTAAAATACTTGGAACTGAAACAAATCACTTGTGTGCCAATAGATCTTGCATATTTCTGTGAAAGGCACTTAAGATTTAATTGGCTGGAAACCATGCCAGGAATGTAAAAATTAGAGAACTATGATTGTTGAGATGAAAACCTGCACAGACTTTGATATGAAGACAGTCTAACCAAGAAAATGTTTAAAGTGTGTATTGGGGGAGTGATCACTTGTTATCTGAAGATACAGGGAGATATCAGATTGTGGAATGATAAGGGATCAGAACAAGTTATTAGGAAGTAAAGGTAGCATTACTTGGTATAACTAAAACTATATATTTTAAAAGGAGGTGGAAGTGGAAAAAAAAGTATTGCAGTTTGAGGGAGAGGTACTACTGAAATGTGAAGAAGTGGGAAGTGAAACTTACTCAGCTATGAAAGTAACTGCCAAAGTCACTTTAGAAATATATGTGGATGCATTTTATATCAACTAGAGAGAAACTTAAAAGAACTGCTATTCTGTGAATAAATAGTTAAGGATATATCCACTGCAGGCATTTCGATTTGATCTTTCTTGAAAGATAAGGGGATGGGATTTGGCATAATGGTTAAGGTGTTTAACTTACAGACACAAGGTGCAGGGTTTGAGTCTCACATGGGGTAATTAGCTAGGCTTTAAATGGCCCACAAGGGTAGTTAGCCTAGTAGTAATCTATGAATCTATGAATAAACTGCAGTGCATAGACATGCATGCAAGGTATCAGACACATGGAAAAAAAATATGACAATTCAGTAAAAGACTTCTCAATGCTGGAACACCAGTAACTCAAAATTGCCTGGAGCTAAATGCATGAAAGATTTAAATTACCTCTCTTTCGTAGTGACACAGTTCCACTTGACAGGATAACAAAAATAAAGTTTCAGACCAGTGAGAGCGAACAGATCCCAAACACTGAACACAGACTCATGTTAACTAGTCAGTTTTCCTAGTTGCGACATTATGTCTCAACTTTTAACAAAAACCCATAGAAGAGTGGACTTCCCTTTTGCCTTTGTGTCTACTTCTCCCTGAAACTTAACTTAGTAGCACTAAATCTAAGTTTTTCACTTTTAAATACATTTGAAGTAGAGTATGAGAGGTAATAATTTAAATTAAGTGCCGACATTCTTCACCATTGAATGCCGTGCTAAGAAATTAAAATGCACATTGTGATGATAAGAAGGGAAAGGCAAAGTGCACTTTATTGTGATGATTAATGTACTCAATCATATTAGTTTGTTTTTTCAGGACATGAACCAATTCAGTGTAATGCAGCTTGTTCCGAGGACTGAACACTATGAAACATGCAAAAATTATATTCCACTACCAGATATGCTCAGAATTAGTCCAAAATGACAAAAAATACACCGAACCCACAGACATTGCCAATATCCTAGCTGACAGGTTTAGCGCAAACTTCTCCCCCCCCCCACCAAAAGGGTGAATATATGTCCCAGCAGAGTGCTGCCCCCCTGACATCTCAGATGCTCAGGTAAGAGCTGCCCTCTCCAAAGCAAAAAACACAGCATCAATGGGACCAGATGGTGTCCCGGGCTGCGTCCTACATGAACTCCAAGAAGAGCTAAACCCAAACATAAAACTACTCTTCAATCTCAGCCTTACTACAGGATATGTACCCAAAGAGTGGTGTACAGCAACAGTGGTCCCTCTCCACAAAGGTGGTGCCTCAACAGATCCTGGAAACTATCTTCCCATAAGCCTGACTAGCTTGGTCTGCAAAGCTATGGAAAGGATCATCATGGACCTCATAAATAAAGATATTGGGGAAATACAGACACTGGATCCTACCCAGTTCGGCTTTGTTAAGGGCAGATCCTGCCTCTTAAACCTGGTTGATTTCTTTGAAACAGTCACCAAGACCATTGACAAGGGGAAGGGGGTCCACACAACCTACCTGGACCTCGCAAAAGCCTTCGATACAATACCCCACTCGGGCATTATAGATAAGCTCACCAGCTTAAATATAAACCCCTATGTCACTAGATGGGTTGCAAACTGGCTCAAGGACAGAACCCACATGGTTAGAATTGCTGGAGCCATGTCAGACTCCAAACTAGTTACAAGTGGCATCCCACAAGGCTCAGTCCTGGGACCTCTCTTGTTCGGTATATATTTCTCGGAGGTACAGACCAACACAGAAGGACTGTGGCTGACCAAGTTCACAGATGACTGCAAACTGGGCGCCATAATCGACTCTACAGCCGACACAAGCATCCTCCAAAAGGGCCTCATAGAAACAGACAACTGGTGCCAGAGCCATGGCCTCAAGCTAAATGCCAAAAAGTGTATAGTCATCCCCTTTGGCAAAAACAAAGTACCCACAAATTACCACATAGGTGGCAATCCATTAAGTACAGAAGACGTAATTAGGGACATGGGGACCCAAGTTGATAGCAATCTCTCATTTGACAACCACGTGGCCAAAGTGGTTAGAAAAACATTTTATATAGCCCACCTAATCATGAAGGGATTCACATCTAGATCAGGGGAGGTCATCATGCCTCTTTACTCATCCCTCATCAGGCCCATAATTGAGTACAATGCCCTTTTTGGGACGTACCTTACCAGACACCTGCAGCAACTGGAAAGACCCCAAAAGTACCTCACCAAGAGCATCAAAGGGCTCAAACAGATGCCATATGCTGCCCGTTTAAAGAAACTCCAGCTCTACTCAGTGGCATACAACCTGCTCAGAGGCGATCTATGCCTGACGTATAAAGCCATGTCCAACCCGGAATTAATGGACATGCTGCACCTCAGAAAATCCAAATCCCATTGAGCTACGCACTCGAGAGACTTGAACCTCAGCACTGAAATAAATAGGACATGCTGGAGGGACAGATTCATAACCCAGAGGCTCCCTTCACTCTGGAATAAAATCCCAGTCCAGGTTAGGCAGAGTCCCTCATTGACTCTCTTCTAGAGGAATCTTGATGAGTGGATTGGGGATCATAGGTTTACCCCGGGTATCACTTCTGTGTCACTGTTAGACAGAGGCACAGTATACTAACCTCGAAAAAGGGCATAGCAAAATTAATTTAAAATGGGTGGCGAAAGCCAAACACACTCTGGCTAGGCTTATAAATGCCCTAGGGCAGATAGACTAATATGAACCTATGAACCTATAAAGTAGATGACTCTTCTTTATGTCACGTTTCTTTTTTACACATATATGTATATATATATATATATATATATATATATATATATATATATAGATATAGATAGATAGATATATATATGTTACAGAATATTCATTAACATGGCTGTGGATTCATCTTTATGTAAGTAATGTATCTAGTACTCCATCATATATTATGTATCCAAACTGTAATGTTTTCAAAGTTCTAGTCATATCTTTTGAGTCATTTTCATAGCAAGATGTTATCTCATTATAAAGCAATTGCATGTAGAAATGTCAGTTATACAGTCTAAATGTAAATCCTTGAAGGGAGACAAGTATACAGTAGTTTTTAACAGGGATGACTGCAGTGATCCATGACCCATACCATAGCAATTCAGAGAAACTAAGCTCTGTGCTTGAAAGTATACACAGACACAGAGATGTGCCCAAGCCTGATTTCTAAGATCTGAGCAAATAGTGAAATGTGTTTGTCTTAAGCTATTTAGCTACAGGTATACAGCAGCAGTTCATATGTATATGTAAAGAGTTATTTCTGTTATATGCAAGTGTTTGTGCAAGTTTGAATGTAACACAGTGATTTTTCAAGGACCAGCTAATGTTAGAAAACAACACACTTTTTTGAGGTTTGTTTGAAGCAGATGTTTATTATGAGGTGATATTTCTAATATTAATGGAAGTGTATATTTTAATTTTGACATAAGAACACTTTTAGAGATTGCTATAGTAGATTCCTGAGTACAAACTCATGAGAACTGCAGGTAGCTTTAACCTGAGGTTTGACTGCCTAGTTGTAAGTGTATGTCAGTGATAGATAATTTCCTAAGAAGTCTATGGTTGAGACAGGGAGTAATTTTGTTGACCTCTGTGCCATAAAGAATATAATTACTTAAACCTACAGAAGACTTCATGTAAGAGGATGATTATGAAGGCACTTACAGAAAGAATTAAAATTATTTTGTAGCCTTTTTCTGAATTGAATCAGAGGTGCTGCTTCATCCTTGTAAAATTAGATCATCAGCCTATGTTATTATTTGAACAGACAGAAGGTTTTTAGACATCATTAATGAGCAGTGAGACAGGCATCAGGTCAAGTGTGGATCCTTTCGATGCTTCAAAATTTCTAGATCAGAATGTTTTGTTCTGAGATGCGCTTTGCATTTCTGTGTTGTAAGAACTTTGAGAAACAGGGATGTCCCACTGTAATCTCCAGACTTTATGTGTTAATATGTTGATGGTTTACTTCTCCACATGCTTTTTTTAGTCTATGAGTAAAGTGCTTGTTAAAAATTGAGAGTTTATACTAGTGAAAACATTGCACACTGCAGAAAGGAGGCATTGACAGTACTGTATCCATTTTCAGACTATTTTCTGTTGGCTTAAAAACTGGTATTTATCCACTGATTCATTTAGCTCTCAATTTACAAATGTTATAGGTTCATAGATAAGTACTAGGCTAGCTGCCCTTGCAGGCCAGTTTAAGCCTAGACAATGTCCCTTTTTACACTCAAATTCACCAATCCCATTTGGTTAGAGATTGGCCTTTCCCTATCCCATAGTCTATAATTATATATTACACCGAATAAGAATAACTGGGATCATACCATAGATAATTTGAGAGGACCCATGCATGGGATAAAACATTTATTAGCTGCCTCTGTCCATTAGCAGTATAGGGGGCAGTCTTTGAGTAAATGTTATGTTTCCCATCCATGGATCCAAGTTGTGACTGAATATGGACCAGGATGATATTTGTTTTATGTGGATGGGGAGTCTGTTCCAGAGCAGTGGTATGCTCTGTGAGATACACCTGTCACTTGATGTTGCAGAAGAGGTTTAGATCCTTAGACCAAATATTGCTTATGCCATTTGACTTGCTGCTGTGCAGTAAATCCAGCAGTACTGGGTTGGAGGATGCCTTGTATGCTAGACACAGGTCACCTCTTAGCAGTCTGTAGGATACCATATATATATATATATATATATATATATATATATATATATATATATATATATAGTGACAAGTTTTGAGTTGGTTCATGTAGGACATGTTGTTTAAGTCTTGTATTCTTTTAGTAAGGTATCGCTGTGGACATTCAAGTTGTTGCATCTGGCTGGACAGATACATACCACAGGGGCATTATATTCAATGCCTGGCCTAATGAGGCTGAGTAAAGGGGAGACAATGGCATCCCTAGATCTAGTTACAATCCCTTTGTTTATGTGCCCTGTCTGGTGGACCCCAGCCATTAATAAACTTTACAACAGGAGGAGGAAGCTACTACATGACAGAGCAAAATCCCTAAAAGAGAAGGCATCTCTGATCAGTACTAGCAAAAAACTACGATCACTCATAAAATCATCCAAGGCCAAGTTTGAGAGAAAAATCAGAAAAGACACTAAACACAATCACAAGGCCTTCTTTAGTTATGTTAGAAACCTGGGTGGAAACTCCCAAATATGCTCAGAGTTAGTCCAAAATGACAAAAAATACACTGAACCCACAGTCGTTGCCAACATACTGGTAGACAGGTTCAGTGCAAACCCCCCCCCCCCAAAGGACAAATATCTATCCCAGCAGAGTGTAGCCTCCCTGACATCTCAGATGCCCAGGTGAGAGCCGCCCTCTCCAAAGCTAAAAACTTAGCATCAATGGGAACAGACGGTGTCCCGGGTTGTGTGCTACATGAACTCCAAGAGGAACTAAACCCGCACATAAAGCTGCTGTTTAGTCTTAGCCTTACTACAGGATACGTGCCCAAAGAATGGCGTACAGCAACAGTGGTCCCACTTCACAAAGTAGGTGCTTCTACAGACCCTGGAAATTACCGCCCCATAAGCTTGACGAGCCTGGTCTGCAAAGCTATGGAGAGGATCATTACGGAACTCATAAACAAAGACATTGGGGATCTACAGACACTGGATCCCACCCAATTTGGCTTTGTCAAGGGCAGATCCTGCCTTTTGAACCTGGTCGACTTTTTTGAAACAGTCACTAAGGCCATTGATGAGGGTAAGGCAGTTCACACAGCTTACCTTGACCTTGCAAAGGCCTTCGACACAATACCCCACTCGGGCATCATAGACAAGCTCACCAGCTTAAATGTAAACCCATATATCATAAGATGGGTTGCAAACTGGTTCAAGGACAGAACCCACAAGGTCAGAATTGCTGGAGCCATGTCAGACTCTAAGTCAGTCACAAGCGGTGTCCCACAGGGCTCGGTCCTGGGACCCCTCTTGTTCAGCATTTACTTTTCCGAGGTGCAAGCTAACACAGGAAGATTGTGGCTAACAAAGTTTGCAGACGACTGCAAACTGGGTGCCATAATTGATACTCCAGCAGACACAAGCATCCTTCAGAAAGGCCTCATAGAAATGGATAACTGGTGCCAGAGTCATGGCCTTAAACTGAACGCCAAAAAATGTATAGTCATACCCTTTGGGAAAAACAAAGTACCCACAAATTACCACATAGGTGGTAATCCATTAAGTACGGAAGAAGTAATCAGGGACCTAGGGACCCAAGTTGACAGTAACCTCTCATTTGACACTCACATTGCCAAAGTGGTTAGGAAGACCTTCTATATTGCCCACCTTATCATGAAAGGATTCACATCTAGATCTAGAGAGGTCATTGTGCCACTATACTCTTCCCTTATCAGGCCCATAATTGAGTACAATGCCCCATTTGGGATGTACCTTACCCGACACCTGCAGCAGTTGGAAAGACCCCAAAAGTACCTCACCAAGAGGATCAAGGGTCTCAAATGTATGTCATATGCTGCCCGGCTGAAGAAACTCCAGCTTTATTCAGTCGCATACTGCCTACTCAGAGGCAATCTATGCCTGACGTACAAGGCCATGTCCAATCCGGAATGAATGGACATGCTCCACCTCAGGAAATTCAAATCCACCAGAACCATGAGAGCGAGAGATTTAAACCTCAACACAGAAATGAATAGGACATGCTGGAGGGACAGATTCATAACCCAGAGGCTCCCTACACTCTGGAACAAAATCCCAGTCCATGTTAGGCAGAGCCCCTCACTGACTCTCTTCAAGAGAAATCTTGACAAGTGGATGGGAGATCGTAGATTTACCCCGGGGGTCGTCTCTGTGTCACTAATAGACAGAGGCACAGTAAACTAAACCCTAAATGGGCACAGTATTCTCATTCCAAGGGGTGGCGAAAGCCACACACACTCTGGCTAGGCTTATAAATGCCCTAGGGCAGATAGCCTAGTATGAACCTATGAACCTATGAACATAGAAGGACTTTCTTACAACAATAGACACATGTTGGTCATAAGTTAGGTCACTGCCCATATAAGTTCTCAAATCCCGAATAGGTGGGTCAGCTCTTAGGGGGGGTATTGTCAATGTGGTAATTCCCTGGGGTACATGACTTCCCAAAGGACACAATAATGCATTTTTTGCCATTTTGTTTTAGTCCATGGTTTTGCCTCTAGTTATTTGTTTGAGACAAACCTACCTACAAGATTGATAATTTATTTAGGGATTCAATGACTACTCCCAGCTCGCAATCATCTGCAAAGCTTAAACAGCCAGAGCCCTTTGGTATTGGCTTTTACTTCAGAAAAGTAGATGCTAAACAGGAGAAGTCCCAGCACAGAACTCTGGGGACTCCACTGGTGAATGGTCTCTTTGTGGAAGCAACTTCCCCCTATTTTGGTCAGCTGCATCCTATCCATGAGCCAGGTGGCAATCTAGTGGCTGACACAGGGGTTTATTCCCAGTTTAATTAGGTTTTCTACTATGCCTGAGTGGGGGTTGTGTCAAAAGCTTTGGCCAGGTCAAGGTATGTGGTTTGTACCATTTTGCCTTCATCCATTGTTTTGTTGGCCATTTCAAAAAAGTCTACTATGTTCAGTAAACATGACCTCCCCTTGACAAACCCAAACTGAGGCAGGTCCAGTGACTGGAGGTTCCCTATGCCCTGATTGATTAGTTCCATGAGAAGTCTTTCCATGGCTTTTTTATCAGGCTTGTCCGACTTCTGAGTCTGTTATTGCCTGGGTCTGCGGAAGGTCCTAAGTTATGTAGAGGAATGACTGCAGCTGTTCGCCAATTCACTTGATACAAAACCTGTACGGAGGCAGAGATTGAACAATGTTGTTAAGGGTGTGGCTAAATCATGCTTCATGCTATTTAAGATGCATCTAGGGATATTGTTAGAACCCATCAATCAAGTATTTTTAGCTTTTGATAGCACTTTTAGGACTTAGTCTTGTATGATAGCTGGAGAAGAGCCAGTTTTTGGTATATCTTGAAGGACAGACAGAGGGGAGAGAGGGTTAAAGTTAGAGATAAATTTATTGACTAGTAGGTTTGCTAAATCTTCAGTCTCGGTGTAGGTAACATTGTTCACAATTAGCTTAGCGCATTGCTGCATTGTGCTTTTGAGATTATGAACATAACTAAAAAATGCGTTGTGATTGTCTTTGGCATGGGTAGCTATTTTATGTTTGTTTATTTCAGTGACAAGGGCTCTAACATTCTAATAATTACGCTTCTTACTTTTGGTCAAAATGAATTTACTTTTTTTATAAAGCTTTCTGATATTATGGTTCCACCATGTGGGTTTGTTTCTGTGGTTTGTCCTGCACTTGTTCCTCCATAGCACAGCTGAATCTATGCAGCTGTTTACAAGATGGTATAGTGTGCTAGTGGTGTACCTTTCTGCGTATTCATTGGAGTTAATTTGGTTTGGTGGGGATTTAAGACTTGCCAATATATCACTTTGGACTAGGTATTTTGTTTTGAAGAAATTTCTGAAGGTACTTTGGGTGAGGAATCTCTGGCTTCATATTTATTTTGAAGGAGCCTGCTTTATGATCAAACCTAACAAGTGATGAACTTACACAAGGGATGGTGCAAGATGCTACCATATTATTAAGCACAAGATCCAAGATGTTATTCCCTCCTAGTAGATACTCTAACTAATTGTTCCAGGACATTTGTGTTGGCAAAGTCCAGGAATCTCTGTGCTTGTTCACTAGTGTTGGTGTAAGTTTCTCAGTCTATGTTTGGATAGTTTAGATCACCAGGAAAATGTTATTGGGTTTAATACTCAGTGATTCTAGTTCCTGTAGATATGCATTGTGGCTTTCTTGTGTCATACAGGGAGTTCTATAGCTAGCTAATACATGGGGTCTATATTACATCAATGAACGATTGAATGTTTGAATCTCTAAAGGTCGACCTTTAGAGATCAAACATTTAAATGTTCGAATACGTAAAAAAAAATTAAATAACAAAAAAAGTAAAATAAAAGGGTTTTAGTGGGGGGGGGGCAAGCCCCCTGCACCCCCCCTGCTACTTAAATATACCAACTCCGAGATCACACATCATTGCACTACAGTGCGGAAATGGGAAATTTCCCCTTCCTTACACTGTAGTGCAATCTTGGAGTTGGTATATTTAAGTAGGGGGGTGTGGGGGGTGCAGGGGGGCTTGACCCCCTGCTTACACCCTTTGGCTTTTGGTTTTGTTACTTCGCTTTTTTTATTTATTTTTAAACATTTTGAACATTTTTGAACATTGAACATTTTACTGTCTGCATGTGCATCCGTTAGTTGTTTTATATGGATACATCAAAAAAATACCAAATGTCTATGTTAAAAGTAATAACCAATAATTATGACTTGTATATAATACTGATTCTGCCTTTCCTTGTGCATAATGTACATAAAACTGAAGTTGAATTGTGTTCCTGCATACATGACTTGTTATTTTTATGTACAATATAAGAACAAACTGAATCTGTGCTGATTCAAATAATAGCGAGTGGGATGTTGGTAACAGCCATGTCACATTGTTGTTAGGTTTTCTTGTTAGCTTTTCTTTTATTTTTCAGTTATTTGGTCATCTTCTGAACTGTTGTAAAGTTTTCAGTATGTTTCTGTTATGAGCATGTTGATATATCTTCCAGCCCACTAAATGTAACCCAGTTATCCCCCACTTTAATATTCTAGCCAAAGACAATACTGTCATCATCCTAACAGAACACACCAAACTACTTGGTGTTGAGATTGATAATCTCACGTTTCACACTCACATTTCTCTTACCATAAAAAAGGTTCACAAAAAAAAAATAGGTGCATTGTACAGAAACAAACAATTCCTCACCAAGGCAGCCAGAATTGCTGCTGCCAATTCCCACCTAAACTCCACTTTACTCTACGCCTCTCCTATACTTACCTACTTTAGACAAACAGACCTAAACAAGCTCAAGGCTTGCTACAATAAAACTGCTAAGGTAGCCACTGGTGCATCTTATCGCAGCCACCACTGTATCTCACTTAGAGACCTTGACTGGCTTGAACTCCCTCAACTTCTTCACCTGAATCAACTCTCTCTCACCCACAAGTTAGCAAACCATCCTCTTAAAGTCCCATCCCTTCAAAACCTTCTCCAGCCCTTCTGCTCCACTGGACCACTACGCTCCAGCAGCTAAAGTCTACTTCTAGTGACCAAACCCAAAAACTCAGCGGGAGAAGCACTATTCTCCTGCATCATATCCAGATTATGGAACATTCTCCCCCCTCTATAACCACACTACCTTCTTGCAATCACTTCAAGATGGCACTAAAAACTCACTTAAAAAGTCTCTGACTATGCCCATGCACCAATCCGGACTAGTAACATTCCTTTTACCTCCCCTTCCTCTGCCCTCCCCTAGCCACCATGCCTCACACCATCTGATCATTGCATTCCTTCTGTGCAGGCACTGGCTCACCCTTTACCCTCCGCTTCCCTCCTCACTCAATCTCTCAGACCTGTTATAACATGCTTAACTACCTCACTTCATCTCAACTCCAAATACATTTCCAACTGACGTACGCCTAGCTTCCTCTCACTACCACCTATACTACTCACTCAGTCTTCTCTGTTACTCCTCTGTCTTCCCCTTCTATACCATTAGCCCTTCTAGCTTGTTCTACCTTTGTGTGGAGCTTCTGCCTTATATCTGCTTGAGTTTAGTGCAATATCTGTATATAAGATTTAGGTATATGAGTTTATATGAGTTTAGAACAGTATCTGTTTGAGCTTAGTACTATCTGTATATACATCCTACCTTTATTCCTAGCTTCTAGCTAGATATTGGTATATCTGTTCATTGCTATGTTTCATATTTTATGTATAGCTAATGGCTGCAGTATGTATTATTTGCTATTGTATGTATATTCAATTGTTCTTCATGTACTCTGCTGTTTGTTTTTTGTCCTGTGGAGCTTTTTTCCCCAGGCCTCTACTGAAAAAGGACCTGTGTCCAGTTGGAATTTCCCAGTAAACAAATTTAACTAACTAACTAACTAACTAACTAACTAACTAACTAACTAACTAACTAACTAACTAACTAACTAACTAACTAACTAACTAACTGACTAACTGACTAACTAACTAACTAACTAACTAACTAACTAACTAACTAACTAAGACACTTTTCTCTTTGCATTTTAATAAATAGCAAACAATGTCCAGCTAGACATAACTAGTAAACAAAATAAGTTAATAAAACATAAAAATAAATAATATGTCAACAACTTCTGTGCTGGTGAAGTTAAGAGCTAGGTCAAATGATATTATTTTTTTTTCATAAAATCTGTTAGTCCAGTTTCAGCCAATCCCTCCTACAGTGACACTGATGGCTTCCCTTTCCGCATTGTCAAAAAGCTCAGGGGTAACATAGGGCAATATGGGATTGTTAGTCTCATTTTTTTTAAATAAGAGCTCTTTGTCCTTTTTTTGTTTGTTTTAATAAATAAAATGTTTTCCTTTACTCTCAACCCTTTCATTGCAGACTCATCACTTTTATTTGCTGACATTGTCATCCAGAGCTCTGGATTTTTTTTATTATTTTTCCAGGACCAGAGACATATTTTGTCCCTTTGGAGTCATTCACGAACTGTGATATTTACTCCTCCTGAGACTTTCAACAAATGGTCACTTATGAAATATTTTCAAGTGTCTCCTTTCTGATGGCTATTTATGGGGTGCCATCTAGGAACTTTAACAATATATGTGTGCAGTTAGGTTGAGTTAAGGACTCTAGCTGTAAACCAGACACATTGCACTGAGTTCAACATTACCTAAAGGAAAGATGCACTAAGTCATTGCCTCTCATTCCTTTTCCAGTAGGAAATGGTGTCCCAGAAGGTTTGGCACTGAATCTTATATATTTTTGTATCTTTATTATGCCTGTCTTCCTCTGTCTGTCTCATATTAAAATAATTTTGTTTGATGATGACGTATCTGTGCAGTATTCAAGTATTGACTATACCCATTAAAAAAGTCTTACTAGTAGCATTTCATGTATATTCAGTTGATTTCACAACAGAGGTCTCACTATTAGTTTCCAAAAATAAAGACCATGCTTTTTTGCATACTGAAAAGACTCCTGGCAGTAGATATAGGCCTTTTAATAAGGTTCATTGTCCTTTCCTTAACATGTCCAAAGCTTCAATGTAAACACTGTGGCTGTACTGCATACATGCTTCACTGTGTACTACTTTTTACCATCCTAAGGAAGGGTCACTAGAGGTTTTACCATCCTAAGGAAGGGTCACTAGAGGCAAAGGTGGTCTCAGGCTCCCATTTGTATTGTAGTCTTTCACTATTACCTGACTATTCCTCATGCATCTTCTTCAGGTTTTGCGTATTGTTCTTATTTTCAAATGTCTGCATTTAAAGTAACACCCTCTTTCCCAGAAATGTTAACTTCAGGACTTGTACAACAGCACTACACTTAATTTTCTCTTATTTGTTCTCTCTTGCATATCCCAGATTCTCACTCACAAACCCCAGTTGAGCTTTCTCACTCTGTGGAAGCAGAATCTGGGAATCTATATTGCCATCCTCTTAACAAATCTGTGGTGTTCATTTCTTTATACTCATGACTAAAACACATTAGATAGGCCAGACTTTACCAAGAGCTTCTGACCTCATATTAAGTTCCAGTATTTTTTCCCCCCTAAGATGTGATTTGCAGAAAATTATTGCCAAATGTCTTTGTTGTTGTTAGGTACCACCGCCTTGACTTTAGAGGTACATGAAGATGTAACATGAATTTATAAACTTCAAGGCAAAGTATAGGGGTTCATATGGGGAGCCAGTTAAAGAGTCAGGCTGGATCAAGACAGATTAAGGTATACAAGATTCTGGTTATGTTAAGTAACTCTTAATGCAATGTCACCTCACTGTTGAGAAAGCAGCCAGAATCTGTATAGGAGATTAAATAGTGACAACTAAATATACTGTGGCTGCCTCAACTCCATCCACAGTGTTAATTCTGTAACAGGACTTTTCAACTGAATCAATCTCCCAAATACTCTGAAGTTAACACTTAGTAGATGATCTGAGCAGATTTCTTGATGCAGTATAAATGAAATTATTGCCAACAGATGAGACTGATGCAATTATGATATAACCAGATTTTGGACTTCTTTGCCAGTCATGAGATATATAATAGTGATCACCATGTTCAAACAAAAGGGAATTTAGAGGTATGCTTTGTTACAAAGCACCTTGATTAAATTTATTTTCATGACTTCAAATCTGTGAACATGTATTTTGGACTCATCAGTACTCAGGTTATGGCCGGTACTGATCTATGAACCAATCTGGTGGTGAGTGGAGTTAAATGACTGTGACAACAGGTGGGTTGATGCAGAATACTCAAATATGATGTGTTGTTGCCCTGCAAAGTATAACCAGCTGATGCTATGCATGATGAGTTCAATTCTTACCTCAACAGTAGGTACAACCAGACTTTATGGATCATGTTTAGTACCTCATAAGCTGACGCAGCAGCAAACTCTGTGGGAACGTGTAGATGATGCTTGTCTTGGGCTAGGACCTGCTGAGCGATTCCCATGATGAAAGAAACCATCTGATTCAATAAAGACACAGCTCATGCACAGCTAGCAGGTTTTTCAGGTGTTAATTAAAGATACAGACAGACCAGGATGACAACAGCCGAGACAGTTCCCAAAGCAAAAGATTTGGGCACCTTATGGGAAAGCACAGAAGGATAGCAGTTTCTGTAAAAAATCCACAGATACAGTTTCTACCAATCTCTCCTATGGTAATACTGCAGACTTCCCAATTGTCATTGTGAAGAAGCTCGCAAATGGCACAGGGGATGCAAAACCAGCAAAGGAGGACTTGCATTCCAAATGGCATCATAGAACAAGCAGTTCCTGCTTTTGTTAACCTCTTTCAGAGTTGAGGACCAGAAACAAATAAAAAGATATTCTGCTTTGACACTCGGTCAATTAGCTTGCAAAAAATGCAAGAAGCCACTTGCTGCAGTTAAACTGCCAGACATAAAGTGCTTTAGTGCTCCATCCATGACTAGCTGTACACCATACTAGCATTCTGGGGTCTATATTAGGAAACCGAAAGTTTTCTTCAGCGACCGCTCACATGAACGAAAATGCTGGACATCAAACTCCCCGCTAACTATATATTCCAACTCCGAGATCTCACTACAGTGAGGAAAGGGCAAATATCCCACTCCTCACTGTACCACAACTCCACAAACACCCTTTTGATGTCCAGTGTTTTCGCACATGTGAGCATTCGCTGTAGAAAACTTTCGGTTTACTAATATAGACCCGCATTCTGAATGCTGGTACTGCACTTCTGCACCGTCACAATCTGCTGAGAGTATTTCCCAGCACCTTGCACCCAGGGTAGCTGCCCCCTTTACCATTCCCAGCCACACCCCTGCTGACAAGCCATCTGGTGATTCAGATGGTGGAGGTAAGGCATTTCTCAGCAGGGTGGGTATGACAAACACTGACCTCATCTGGGTGCATTGTTAGGAAACCAAAGTTAAAATTTGAGAAATCCCACAACCCAGTAGACATTCTTTCCTTTGAAGATGCAGTCATAGAAACAACTGGTGAAATTTCACCTATTTCAGTAGATAAACTCAAGGTACCAATTAAACAGATCAGTTGTGGTAAGGCTGCAGGTGTGCATGAAATCTACCAGAATTACAGAGGATCTTATTATTGGGATCTCCTGATTAACTCACCTTTTCAAAGCGGTATATGAATAGTATTAGTGCCTCTAGACTGTCAGGCAAGAGTTGTGGCTAACATTTTTAAAAGGGAAAAAATAAACAGCAAGAAAGATCGATCCAAGCTAAAATCGTTACTGTGTAAAGCCTTAAACCTACTATCATGGATGCCCATGGGATATAATCAAATGACTCCCTTAAGGACATTCCAATGTTTTAGATTCATGGCTTTTGAATGACCATGGAATTATATTTTTAAGTCTTTATGGGTACATTCAGGCCAATAAAGCCAACCCCCACCTTGCTGTACACCATTCAGTCCTGGCACATGCAGAATGAAAAATACATTCTTATTTTTGTCTTAAGTCTGTACGCACAGGACTCAGCAAATGATGTGTCTTGCCTCTTCCCTTGCCTATCCTATTTTTATTTATAGGATATCAAGACTCAGTCATGTTTTGGAGATTATTGAGTCTGAAGGAGAAAACAGTCTCCTAACAAGTCTGGAGACACTAGGATTGCATTTTTGTCTTGCTTGCACAGTGTTATTCTATTGATTTTACCTGAATATAATGCCCAATATGTGTGGTTTGTTGCTAGAAGGAAAGTGCTTGAGATGAAAATCAGTACCTCCTATTCTGGAATCATAGTCTTCTTGGAACGACTGTATTGAGCCCTACGTTAAGGCGGAGTGGCTACATTAACTGGATAAATCTAGGTACCTTGGAAACTCACTCACCTCTGAGGGTAGAGATGAATATTGAGCAGAAGATGGGTACAACAGCAGCAGTGCTTTGGGCCTACCAGAGTACCAGGATGAAGTGAGATCTGAGACATGGAATGAAATGATTTACTCTTCAGTCTATGTTTCCTTCATAAATTATGACGGTAAGACTTCAGTAATGATCAAAAGAATGCGACCATGGATTTACCAGCAGAAATGAGGTGGATATACCAGCAGGAATGAAATTCCCCCACAGAGTTGCTAGGAACATACTCATTGATCAAATAAAGAGTTACTCAATCTGGAAAGATCTTGGTTTATAGCCATTGCACATCTTATTTGAAAACAGTCAGTTGAGGTCATTTGGGTATCTAGGTGCCCCTTGAATACCTTTTATTGTATTTAAACCAGACACTACCCACTTAATGAAGATCATGGGGTGGACTGAAGATATGCTGGTTAGATTATGTCTCTCTGCTTGCCACATGATGCCTGTAGATCGTACAGGATGAGCTGAGTGAGGAGTGTCAAGGCAAGGGTAAGAGGGCAGTCTGTTCTGCCCTGCCCAGCTTGCTATCATAGGTTATAGATTCATAGGTTGGTATTAGGAAGGTGGTCTGGACAGCCATGTATAACTTTACTATGTAGGAATTAGAGCTTGCATATTTACCTCTTTTCTTCATAAGGGCCACACCATTAATCCCTGGGGTAAATTTATGGGAACCTATCCAATCATCAAGACTTAAGCTGAAGGAGGCTACAGTGCTACACTGATTAACATGCAAGGGAACTTTGTTCCACAGGTAGGGAATACTTGGCAATGAGCATCCCTCTCAAAAGTAATACTGATGATGGGATATAAGCTCAGAGTTCTGGAGTAAGTGCTCTTCATGTTACCACTGTTCCTGTATTGATGATGGGATATAAGCTTGGAGTTCAAGTGTTCTTCACATTACCAGTGTTCCTGAGTAGGATAATAGCTACTAAAAAAGGGACTTCCGTAGCTTGAAAGGCAAGACTGAGATATACAGGTAGGATTGGTTTACTATCACAGTTCTGAAAATCACTCGGTCAAGTGATGACTTTATCAAAAAAAAAAAAAAATACTGAAAATAAAAACATCGCCAAGGCAAAATGACGAAAATGGTAATGTTGACACATTCATATTCAACTTTGTCGATGTTACCTAATGCACCTTGCAGTCCGTTGATTTCCAACTAACATGTTGCAGAGGGGAAAGCCCCCCTGCACCCCCATGTGGGGGGCTGTGCCTCCCACATCCCCTGCTACTTATATATACAAACTCTGAAATTACATTACAGTGAGGAAAAGGGTACATTTCCCGATCCCCACTGTAGTGCAATCTCCAAGGAGAACATCAACTTCCCAACAGCAAATGCACACTAGCATTCACTGTTATGGATGTGACCATTTTTGGTTCAGTGTTATGAGAACTGGAAAACAGCCTTTCGATCATCCATGTTCAGGTGACTGCCATTTGAAAATGTGATCGTAAACCGGTAGGATTCCTTATGGGATGGAAAAAGTAAAATACTTTTTGATCCACCTAGACAACTAAAGCAGCCTATCTCCTTGATTCCCTTGGCTTTGAAAATCTGAAGTCATTCAGGCCAAGATACAGTGAGAATGACTGGAGTGTTATAGTTAATATGCCTAATAAAGGCGAACTATAGGAGGACTAAAATCTCCTTGGGCCTTGACGATATCCTTTGTTGATTAACTAGGCACTGAAAAAGATTCTCTTGCTGTGACTAATACTTGGTGATCAAAGGGCAGTTGTTGTCATTGAAAGTGCCTACATCTCTAATGACCATATTAACCTTAAGTGCAATTGCATTTGTGTGATAACTAATGGAAATAATTGCATCACAATTTTTACTACCCTACATTTATTGCATTAAAGGAAAGGTCATGATCATCAGGTATGGACTCTATCTATCCCTTCTTGGAGAATGTAATAGTCTGTGATGGAATTAATAATGGCACCCAGTTTGCAGTAATTTCCAAGCTTGATCAACTGCAAACCTTGCTTGGATATCTGCCATAAAGTCACAGAATCAGATGCCAAAAGAAAAGGGGGCCCAGTATAATGTCTGGAGGGATTCCAGTAAGAAATAATCTGTTTGATAAGATGGTATTGACAACTCTCACTCTGTGTTTATGATCAGAGACACAGTAAGAAATCCAATGAGTAAAAGAGAGGTCAATAGCTTATTTGATAAGTTTATCAGCAATGTCTTTATGGGGAATTGTACTGAATGGCTCAATTCACACCAGCACCAGGCCATGTGATATAGAAAATGGATAGATGGAAACATTTCAGGAAACTTAATCATGACAATTAGTGACTATCAGCACTTAGTCTGTGGTTTTATGTGTAAATTATGCACATGCGTTAATCATCTTGTTAATCTGGCAAATCTCTTGTTTATATTTGGAAGGGTGCTAGATATTTACAGTTATAGGTTTGCATATATATACAGCTACATCTAGACAGATCTCTCAATATATGTATATGTGGATCTATCAAAACGCACAAACATCAACACCCAAATGTTATTGGTAGCATTTTTAAAATGCCACAATGAAAAAAAATGACAAAAAAATCACAGCAGGAAACAACTTCTTTCTGTGATCCAGTCACCAAAACCCCACCACTCATAATAATGATAGTGTTACAGAGTTAAGGATGGACAAGGTTAGGTTTATTGACTCACATTAGTAAGGTGGGAAGGGGTGCTTTTCTTAATTATTTACACTATTACAATGTTTATATTGTGCATTCCTTAATGTTATATTTAGGACTTTTCTCCATAAGACTCTGCCGAAAAGGGGATAAAAGCGCAGTCAGATTATCCTCATTAACAAATGGGAATAATTTTTATTTATTTATTTATTTTATTTTAGTTATTTATTTATTTATTTATTTAACATTTGTTAACCGGGAAACTCTGACTTGGAACAAAGCCAATTTTCAGTGGAGGCCCGGGGAGTAAGGTTCCAGATGCATGTCTTTGTAAGTAAAATAAATAAGTAATAAAACAATAAATATTTGAATAAGTAAAATAAATAAATGAGTTTGCAATTCTGATGGAGTTTTAACTCATTATGTGCATGTTCTTCAAATGTATTGCTTCCCCACCATCAAAATGTATACCTGCTCCATAAGTATGACAAATACAACGCAATGCTATACTTTGAAATAGCCATACCACTTGCATTTGGTACCTACATAATGCAAGAAATATCTCAAGTTTTCTTTGGCAGCCCTTAGTAAAAGTTTCTGTGAATTATAACTGAATATTCAGATGCACACTATAAGTGAAAATACCACTCAACATTTAAACACTAAAGCATGTCTGAACACTGGACTTGACTGAGCCATTTCCCCTTTATCACTATAGGTATTTGGGAGGCTAGCATATTTCCAGTGACAGAAAAAACATACCAGTGTCACTTTTGTGGAAATATATCTATGCATTTTACATTTGATGTAGTAACATCTCATTACAGGTGTGCTCTGGATATGCATTGTACTCATCTCAAAACAAAGTCCAATACCTACCCATTACATAAAATGAGTGTAATGTATCTTTGTAATGTAACACATTCTAATAGTAATGTATGGCTTCTTCCAATATAAGTTATATATCTCAAACAGTTTTGCATTTTGGCAGAAATCTGTCTGAAGAACAAATCTGGACATTCAGTTATAAACAGCAACTGGGGTAGCGTAGAGTCAAAGGTTAAGGAATAGCTGCATCTTCACTCTTCCAGTGCAAATTCATGATTCCTGTCAGCTCTTTTATTCTGTTCCGTCTTCTCAAGTCCTTAAAAACATCACTTTAAGGGAGAAATTAATATTGGCTCAGATACTGTCATTATAACACTCAGTATATTTAAGCTTTTGATGTATATGTTTTCCCTGAAGGAAAATCATTTTTAGAGATATTTGCTGCTAAAAAAAATGTCAGGCTGTAAGGCTCTAATGGGGAAAACTCTACCAGTATATTGTGAAACTATAATAAAGTAATAAAGTAATAATTAAGAAAGCCAAAATAACATAGGCTGCATTTTTGAATGCTTCAGTAAATGTTACAAATAAGGTTTTAAACCCTTTTGCACCTAAGGATAAATTCTTTTTGAGAGGATATACCTCATATAACTGTGAATAAGTAATTTAAGTTGCCTTTTTTATTTTATACATTTGATAGCTAGGGAAGACCACCGGACTTCATAATCCTTTTCAGGGGTGACCAAGGAGCACTGTTTGGTTAAGTGACTTGCTCAGTCACCACCATAAGCAAGTGGAAGAAAAGAGTCAAACCATATACCTTGGGAACAGGAAGGAGATCATTAGCCTAAAAACTCTGCAATAACTGCAAATAAAAGAAGAGCCTTCACACATAGAATGAAGCAAAGTGTCTGAAAGTGATAAAATGAAAGAGGTTCTGGCCAGAGTAATGCATTTCAGTTTGTTTTGCACTTCCTCCTCACACAAACACACTACATCTAAAAATGCAACTTGGTTATTACACCAAAAATACACTGGAACACCAGAGGAACGAAAAACTGTCAGCTTTAATGTAAAACTATTTATTCAACGTTTTCATCAAACAGACTATAAAATGCTAAATAGCATAAAATATACTTCATTTAAAACTACTTTCTAAAAAATACTTAATTAAATCCATTAAATAATTGCATCCTTTGTATATCTAATGTTATAAAAAACATTTTATAAGAAACATTATATAAAATAATTTTATAAAAAATTTACTTTTAATACCCAGTTTCCTATCAGCTAAAAAACATCATTAAGACCCGATGGCAAATTCTCACTTAGTCTAAGTTGCCACAACGTTTCTTTTCTTTCTACTTTTTTATGAAGTAGTTTTTCATGAAGTATATTTTATGCTATTTAGCATTTTATAAATTAATTGAATAATTGAATGATTGCATTAGTATAACTGTATGAGGTCAAAATGTTAGAATTCATTCTGATGAAGTCTATTTGATGAAAACATTGAATAAATTGTTTTATGTTAAAGCTGACAGTTTTTCGTTCCTCTGGTGTTCCAGTGTGTTTTTGGTGAAGTTGTTTTTTCGCTGGTTATTGGGTTTTCTTGGTTTTTGGCAGCTTGGTTATTGTTTTACAGTACGTGTATATGCACACACGCACACACACACACACACACACACACACACACACACACACACACACACACACACACACACACACACACACACACACACACACACACACCACTGTTTAATTGTGACCGTACAGGAGCAGATGTATTTTGCTTTCACACATGAACTACTTCCTACACCCTGCAGCTAAATAGCACTTTTCTGCTTTAATGACTAATTAGGTTATTTCATATGCCAGATGTCACCACCATTTAATCAGAAATCACAATAAGATGGGGGTTAATGTCTGATTTACCCATGGCTGGAAGCTGGAGAAAGCTCAAGTGACCAAAACCAAGCCATGTGTAAACCTCCATTGTCAACACCATAATGCGATCTATTTGTTGCTGTTATTCGGTGACATTAATTACCTTCTGTTTTCTTCTGCTGATGTGCATTTCTTGGGATGGTTAGACAATGAATTGCATATGCCTGCCTAGGTATGTGATAATATTGACATAATGCACTTACTGGTACTTTGGTAAGAGGAGGACCATAAATTCCTTTTAATTGGCTGACAGCCATTTCTATCACTTACTTTTAAAGGTATCATAAATGATGTCCTTACATTCACCACTGCAGTATTCATTGCAAATGGGATTCCCTACCATGAAGCCCAGTGTCTGGCCAGTCTACCAAAGACTACCATTACTTTAGGGTATGCTGAATGTCACACCTACACACTCCTTGCGTAGTGTAGGGCATAAATGTGACGTTCAGGCGTACCATCCTCAGAATTTCTTTGCCGCCAGTCCGAACCCTATTTTTAACCATCAGTCTGTTACCTCCATCCATTTTTACCATTTTTCTGTTTATTGGTTTTCCAGTGATTATTCCTGTTTGCTGAAGTCCTCACCATTGCAGATAAGTACCCTGCTGTTTTTTTTTTTTATTGTTTTGTGCTGTTTGGGATTAACTCATCAGTGGAAGGAGCACATCAACATCAAAGAGATGAGGGCTCTTCTGCTGGCTCTTCAGACCTTTCATTCTCTCTTCTCTGCAGGGCCTCTCAAGGTATTCATGGAGAATACCACAGTCATGTGGTATATCAACAAACAGGGGGTATGAGATCTTACCATCTTTGCCGGCTGGTACTTCTGGTATGGGATTTGGCTGTCCAATTTCAAGTGACTCTGCAGGCAGTTTATGTTCCTTCAGATAAGAACATTGTGGCAGACAGCCTGAGCAGGTCCTTCACTCAATCTCATGAATGGATGCTTCACAGGGATGCATTTCTGGACATTGTTCACCAGTGGGGTACTCCTCAAGTAGATCTCTTTGCCTCCCCTCTGAACAGACAACTTCCTCTGTTTTGTGCCAGAGAACCAGGTCCTTTGGTATGGAAGGTGGATGCGCTCTCATTTTCTTGGAAGGGGATGTTTCTTTATGCATTCCCTCCCTTCCTGTCATTACGAGAGTCCTGGTCAAGATTCAACAGGATGCTCCCAAAATCTTGTTAGTTACTCCATTTTGGCTGTGACAGCACTGGCTCCCTTTGCTTCTCATCTAGCCATGGGCAATCTTCACAAGTTACCTCACAGGGTGGATCTCCTCACACAAGACAAGGGCTATCTCATCCATCCACACCTGTCTATGCTTCAATTGATACTTTTTTCTGAGGATGTGGTCCTGCAAGAGGCCAGGAAACCTACTACTAGGAAATCCTACTTGTCTAAATGGAAGAGGTTTTCGATTTGGTGTCTTTCTTGTGACCTGGACCCACTTTTTGTGGATGTTCCTTTGGTTCTCTCTTATTTGTGTGAGTTGCTCAGTGCTGGTTTAGCCTATTCTTCTATTAAGGTCCAATTATCAGCTCTTTCTGCTTGTTTGCCTTTACCTCCCCCATTAGCTTCTCAATTTGAGGCTAAGCAATTTCTTAAAGGTGTCCTTAATATTAGACCTCCTAGTAAGTCTGCTCTTCCTCCCTGGGATCTTAATTTTGTTCTGAAAAAATTAACTCAGGCACCTTTTGAGCCTGCTGTTTCAGCTTCCTTGCAACATTGTTCTTGGAAGACAGTTCTTTTGTTAGCTCTTACTTCTGCCAGATGGGTGTCTGAGTTGCAAGCCCTTATGGCTTGCCCACCCTTTTTGATATTTTACGAGGACATGGTGTTCTTGCATACTAATCCTTCTTTTATAGCCAATGCAGTTAATGAGTTGTCACTTATTCAGTCTATTAATTTGACCACTTTTCCCCCTCTCCACACTTAGACAATGAGAGGGTGCTGCAAATCCTTAGATGTGCATAGACAGCTCAGATTTTATTTGGATAAAACTAAAGCTATCAGAAAATCGGACCAGTTATTTGTTTCCTTTCATCCTAGGTCTTTAGGTTTGGCTGTTTATAAGCAAACTATTTCTACTTAGATTTCAAAGGCTATTTCCCTTTGTTATACTTTTCATGGCAAGAGCCTTCCTTCTTATAGGATCATACGATCATAGGAAGTTACTAGGCTATTGGCCCTGAAGCCCATATAAGCCTAGCCAAGAGTTTAGCCCTTGTTTAGACAAGTCAGTGCTCAAAGCCCCTATCCAGCAGGGACACAGGTGGAATGCCCAGCAGGGACACAGGGGCAAGGCTCATTCTATTAGAGCTGTGGTTTCTTCCGGTGATTTTTTCAAAGACTTAGACATTAATTCTATTCTTGCACTTTTGTGCATACCTTTACCAAACGCTACAAGTTGGATGGTATCTCCAGAGCTAGAACTGATTTTGCTGCTGCCATTCTTCATGGCTTCTTAGAGGGCTCTACTGCTGCTTCCTACTCTCAGGTTTCTTCTTGAGCTTTGACACTCTCCCTTTTGTAATTAATACTGCAGCAGTGCATGTAAGGACATAGTACAGTTATGTAAAATCTTACCATAACAGTAGATGCCCATGCCTTCACCACTGCAGCTTTCACACCCTCCTTCCATCCCCCTGGTCTTTTTTTCCTTCCTGAATGTGCATCTTTTCTTTGGTTTCTCTTGGACTGCTGCTCCTACTGTGGCAATCAGTTCTGAGGATGGTACACCTGAATGTCACCTTTATGCCCTACGCTATGCAAGGAGTGTGTAGGTGACATTCAGCGTGCCGTAAAGCAATGGTAGACTTTGGTAAATTGGCATGACGGTGAGCTTCATGGCAGGGAATCCCATTTGCAATGAATACTGCAGCAGTGAAGGCAAGGCAATCTACTGTTATGGTAAGATTTTACATAACTGTACTTTCTTGTTGTGTTTCTCTTCTTCAGAGTACTGTGATGTGTCAATAACATTCCTGATTTATTTAAATGAATTCTAGTCCCTAACCTACCACAGTCTGAAGAACTGTAATAATATTTGTATTATTTTTTTTTTTTTTTTTTTTTTTTTTTTTTACAGCTGATTAACAAACTTAAGCATTTGTGTTGTGGAATGTAATGAGGTGCAGTATTTTGATATTTTGGTAGCCACAGTAATCTATATTTTAGACTGACAATTGAAGGGCAACTACCATATGAAACTATAGATTACAGTGTAAACAGATGGGTAACTACCAAACCACTCTCTCTAATTAATTTATTTTTAACTGGTCTTGTTCCAGTGAGTAATATTTGATCCACAATGCACACATGCAAGTGAACAACTGATAGTTGTCCATGTTTTTGACTATTAATTTACTTCAGTTGTTTAACACATCTTGAATATAGACACACAATAGAAAATGAAATGCCTAATATATGTCACGTTACTATGAGGTAAAAGGTTAAATCACCTGAAATCCTGTAAGCCACTATACAGGAATATATGCAAATGCAGTCTTACTACTACCTCCCATTAAAACTTACTATGGATGGCTGGTAAATGAGAAACATTTGACAATTAATTATTAAAAAACTAACACCATAACAACATTAAAGAAAGAAAAGGAAAAATAAACTATTTTCAACGATAAATTGTAAATAAAAACACTTCAATTCAGAGTGTAACAGAAAGATACCATATATGGGTAATGTTTATGATGATGTTTTGTCATTTATAGCTTGTAAATTTCACAATGGCATGAGTGAATCCAACTGCAACCCACACCTAGTCATGGCATATTGCAAAAATGGCACAAGTGAGTCTCTGAAAAAAAGGAAACTAATTGCTGATTAATTCATTTTTTCTGTAAGATTAAATAACCAGCATTATTCAGTAAAGGAAAATTGAAAAATACAGGTACAGCACAGCCTATACATTATGTCTTCTTCAAGCTCATACCTTCCATCTGCACAGTGTGCACTAAAACAAAGCTATTCCTCCTATGCAGTGTGCACTGAAGCTAAGCTATTCCTCCTACACAGTGTGCACTGAAGCTAAGCTATTCCTCTTGCACAGTGTGTGCTGAAGCTAAGCTATTCCTCCTACACAGTGTGTGCCAAAGCTAAGCTATTCCTCCTACACAGTGTGTGTGCTGAAGCTAAGATATTCCTCCTGCACAGTGTGTGCTGAAACTAAGCTATTCCTCCTACACAGTGTGTGCTGAAGCTAAGCTATTCCTCCTGCATAGTGTGCACTGAATCTAAGCTATTCCTCCTACATAGTATGCACTGAAGCTAAGCTATTCCTCCTATGCAGTGTGCACTGAAGCTAAGCTATTCCTCCTACACAGTGTGTGCTGAAGCTAAGCTATTCCTCTTACACAGTGTGTGCTGAAGCTAAGCTATTCCTCCTACACAGTGTGTGCTGAAGCTAAGCTATTCCTTCTGCATAGTGTGCACTGAATCTAAGCTATTCCTCCTACGTAGTATGCACTGAAGCTAAGCTATTCCTCCTACTCAGTATGCACTGAAGCTAAGCTATTCCTCCTACACAGTGTGCACTGAAGCTAAGCTATTCCTCCTACATAGTGTGTGCTGAAGCTAAGCTCTTCCTCCTGCACAGTGTGAACTGAAGTTAAGCTATTCCTCCCACATAGTGTGCACTGAAGCTAAGCTATTCCTCCTACATAGTGTATACTGAAGCTAAGCTATTCTTCCTATACAGTGTGTGTTGAAGCTATTCCTCATACAGTGTGCACTGAAGGTAAGCTATTCCTCCTGCACTGTGTACACTGAAGCTAAGCTATTCCTCCTACACAGTGTGCACTGAAGCTAAGCTATTCCTCAAGATGACCGTTACTGAGTTCATGCATAAAGTGTGAGAAGCATTGAAACAAATGTCTTCATAGTACTGCTTTTCTCCATCAAAGTGCTATTTTATACTTTACTGCTTAATCCCCAGGGCTTACACCATTCACTGCTTATCTGTTGAAATACATGTTGATGGCACAGTATTTCAATATGGATTGATGGTCAATTGCATATTTTCAGTACTTCCTCAAGATTTTTAGTGATGACCACCTAGAAAGTGGGAGGGTATTACAAGTATGGCCCACCATATCTCTCAACTGTTGAGAATTTCACAGAATGTTCACATTTTTGCCTCATATTTTTGTCCTGTTTCTCATACAATTTGTGGTTTTATGGCAAATAATTGAGTATTGCAATCACTATATAATGACATGCATTTGAGTTTCAGACTTCACATTTTTTCAGAAAATGCATGCTAATACAAAGCCTATTATCAGCTTTCTAAGATTACAAGAACAATGTTTAAAATCTGTCTCTGATATGGGGTCTTCATATCACCATTACTTTTGGCTTTGTCCAGAAGTCTTGTGTTAAGAAGTTGAGAGGTATGTGTTACACTATCAGCCTGGCTGTTGTGGAGGTCATATGAATTCTTTACCATCTTTTCCATTTATAATGATTGTGTAATTGCTGTTCCTTAAAGGAGGACCTCTATGTCATGCTGGTAATATGTTAATACGTACTAAGGATGCCCTCCACTTGACCATTGAAGACCCTAATCTAATTTCTCCAGAGATCTGTCTGGTTAAGCAATTTAATTAAAGTAACACAGCAGACAAATTGAGATTGAAGGAATCAAACCCTTGACCACAGGAAACAGCTTGTAGGTTTAATACCCTACATTAACTGACAGAAGATATAGACCTTAGCAAGTAGATACAGAATGATCATAATGTAATTGTAAGTCAAGTGACTCACGAAAGCAATGCACATTTGTTGTAAAAGGCTATTGAAACAGGACTAAAAGCACATTTGTTGTAAAAGGCTATTGAAATAGGACTAAAAGCACATTTGATGTAAAAGGCTATTGAAACAGGACTAAAAGCACCAGGTAAATAAGCAAGAAAACATACAAAAAAGCTAGTCAGTCATGGCATGTGGTTTAAACTGTGCACAACAGCAGAGTACAGTGAGATATAAATGTGTGGCTGCACTGAATGACATTGCCATCTGTATGGACTCATTGAAAGTTGCATCAGCTGCACATTATACAGCACATAGCCTGCAATGGCTATTCCCTATGGTAGTGCAAATAAGTTTATATACTGCTAGTGTACATAATGTGGCTCTTCACTGGTTTACCTACTACTTCTTGGGTTGCTGTTGGTGGACAGTGATTTCTGGGGTGCACTTCTCCTCAATAACCTCTTCTATGAAATGAAGGGTCTCACATGTCTTCATTTTGGATCCTGTACAGTTTACTGCATGCATACTACTCTTGAAAGAAATTATTTGCAGGACAGGAATGCAGTATCATTGTTATGCTGAAAGTATACTATTTTGCCTTTCTTTTCTGCTTTGAAACATATCAGTACTGAATTTGTTAGCTGACAATCTGGACTTATCTATCAATATAGATTGATACATATAGATATATCTGCAACAACTGGAAGGCATCTGCAACAACTGGAAAGGCCGCAGAAATACCTCACTAAAAGAATCACAGGCCTAAAGCAGATTCCCTACGCTGACTGCCTTAAAAAACTCCAGCTATACTCTGTCGCATATCGTCTACTCAGAGGTGATCTCTGCTTAACATACAAGGCCATGTCAAACCCAGGGCTGTTGGACATGCTGCACTTAAAGAAATCCCAATCTCTCAGAGCCACATGCTCCAGGGATCTAAACCTTGTCATCACAATAAACAAAACATGCTGGAGGGATAGGTTCCTGACCCAGAGACTCCCCAGACTCTGGAATAGATTGCCCATACATGTCAAGCAGAGTGCCTCTTTGGTTCTCTTCAAAAGGAACCTTGACGATTGGATGGGAGAAAGGAAATTCACCCCGGG
This sequence comes from Protopterus annectens, assembly GCF_019279795.1. Taxonomy (NCBI): domain Eukaryota; kingdom Metazoa; phylum Chordata; order Ceratodontiformes; family Protopteridae; genus Protopterus; species Protopterus annectens. Next base: position 1,711,800,908 of record NC_056732.1, read on the forward strand.
GATCACGTCAGTCGCCCTGCTAGACAGGGGTCCAGGGAAGTAAATAATGTGGGAAGAAATTGCCAGGGAATTGTTATGGCTAGGCTTGTATAGGCCCTAGGGCTGATAGCCTAGTATCAACCTATGAACCTATGAATAACACTGCAACTGCTTCAGACTGACCACCTACAAGACAGACTGCATAACTCCGCAGGCAAAGCTTAGGGTTTTAAATATCTGATCATGAACCCCTGTATTACGTATACACAGGCAGACTAGAATTTTTATATAAGATGTGGGCATTTGGTGTTGCTCTTGATAAAATGTTTAGACTTAGGAATGACTTGTCTGTAGTGGTTAGTCATCTTGTTACCATCGCAAGAGAATAGCATCCTTCCTTCTGAAGGTCTAACCGTGGTCATGTATGATGTCATATCATTTGCTTCCTCTTCCTAGAGCTCCCTAATAAGGAATTTAATAATCTCCATCTGTTACAGAAGATCTGTGCAATCTGACTACTTCTTGATGTAATTATTTGCTGCCATGTGATTCCAACCTTGCCAAACTTTCACTGCCTGATTCTGTGTCCTTATTTTACTTTTATGCTTTGGTCTGTCATACACCACAGACTTTGGTCACTATTGAATTAAAGTGATATTTGTTCCTTAACTTTGGTACGCTTCTCTTCTCAGCCAGTCTGTGGTTGCTTGTAGTTCCAAAGCTGTGTCTTAAGTCCCACTAGATTTAATCATTCTAATAATAGGTCCTGGACCTTTGGAACCCATTACCACAGTGATTTCAGACGTGTTCTGATTTTCATTCATTTAAAGATCACATAAAATACATCTTTTTGAACTTGATTTGTCTTTATACTGTTTGCTTTCCTATTATTTATATATAACCTAGTTTGCACGGATTGTTTTATGTGATTATTGTTTTCTGTTCTTTTTCATTGCAGTGTGCTCAAGCATCGACATATAAAATAAACCTGAATTAAAAAAATGATTTAAACAAAGCCTTTCAGTAAGACAAGATTAAGGGAAAAATGGGGTAAATGCCTGAGGCAAAAGGAGACAATCAGGGGGATTCAGTAAAGCCTACGCTGTCATTTTTCACCGTGCTCACATCCTGGGTTCAAACACAGCATATTCCATACACTTTTACTTTTGTTCCACTTCCCATTATGTATTATCACAGTATTATGAAATGTATGACTCTATGTATATTGTGTACTATATTCCTGTAAGTATATATCCTCGATCTGGACTGGCGTGGCCTTCACATTTAAATAACACACATACAGAACTACCTGTACATCCAATAACCTACATACTGCACAATTATGTCATTTCTCAGTGCTTGCCATTGTTGCATACCACTTAGCATCATGCAAACATGGTGCTCGGAGGTGCGCACTACCAAGCACCATGTTTGTGCGATGGTAAGTGGTGGGCAGCAATTTCAAACAGTGTGCACACTCCCCATAAACATGATAACTGGAATCAGTCTCTATTGCTCTTGATACATGGTAGACATAGCAGGCATTTGTGGAGAAGGTGTGGTATTTATGGCAGAGAGATGGGGTGTCCAGGAGGCCAAGATTTTTATTGGACTCCTAGTTAAACACCACAGTGACAGGCTGCTGCAGGGGGGCTATTCTGGCTCCCAGTATAAATCCAAAGCTTGGGATAGTTTGGCCTGGGCTGTATCCACTGCCACCAGTATCCCACACATTGGTAACCAATGTAGGCATTACTTTAGTGACCTACGTTGGAGGAAGAGGGATACCCTCAATGCTTAGATTGAGGAATTTAAGACTATGGACATCCCACAGATGTGTAAGTTATTAACTACAGAGAGTACTTGTAAGACTTTTAAATGCTGAATATAGTCAAGACTGGTATTTATAATGGTATTCTGGTCTGCTGTGTTTTTTTCCAGAGCTGCCATGGAAAGGGAAGTTAATGCAAGAACCCGTGGGGGTAGATTGATGAGGAAGAGGGAAGCATGTGGTATATATGCAGCAGAAGAGTAGGGTTATTGTAGCTTTAAAAGTTAAAGATAGCTTTTTAGTATTTTATAAAGTTGTAGCAAATTGAGCATGCATATTTCAACTGTAAAAGCAAGTATGCATGCATTAGTCTGTAGCACAAACTAAGAGTACAATACTAGACTTTAGTCAAAGCTTGTGGTGTTTGATCCCACAAGCTTTAGTTAAAGCTTGTGGAATCAAATACCACACTTCCCAACTATACAATCCTGTTAATTCTTCAATTTTATGTAACTTAAAGGTTTAAAGTAAAAGTTCTATACCAGTGACACACATGCCCTGCTGTAAACTGTAGTCTGTGTACTTGGAACATGCATACATGTAATATATTCACATGTAAAAGACAGCTTGCTGCAATCTGTAGTACAGTATGCATCTGTTAGGACTTGGTAATCTTAAAAGTAAATGCTGTATGTTAGGTGGTGGAAGTCTTATGAGTAAAGGTTAAGATAATAGAGTTAAATAATTGTATTAATTTATTGTATGTTGCATATGAAGGTACTAATCTTATCTCTTTTTTTTCTCTCACCCCAACCCTTATCCCTCTTTTTTATTTTATTTTTACTTTTTTTATGTTTTTTCATTTTTTGTTTTATTTCATTATGTGTCATCAGTATGTGTCCATGTCATCCATGTGTACCACATCACAAAATGCTCCACAACACAGTGGGGTAGGCCTGCCTCGCAGGATCTACCTGCCTTCACTCCTTCGGACCCAGCACCATTGCCCAGCACATCTGAGAGCCAAGCAATCAGCACCACCTCTGACTCTCTGGCAGTCCTGCCCCAGAGGCTAGTTGAGTGGTTCCCTCCAGGAGCAGTGGTAGAGGTGGTGAGCTTACCATGTGCATCAAGATGCCAGGGATGGTACATAGGATTATGCGCCACATTGTTGGTGCATGTCTACGCCAACTGGTGAGGCTGCTGTCCCTCATTGTACATAGTACCAGGTGGAGGAGAGGGAGATGTCAAGCACTCCAGTCAGTGGCGGAGTAAGGTGACAGTAATGACAGTCCTGTGAGTGAAGTTCTCACTTTCCTATCTTTCCCACTTGTTTTGTTTAATGCATTATTACATGATAGTGTCCATCATGCACCAACACACAGCAACGGTAATGGAAAAGTTGTTTAAATAATACTAAGTATTTAACCGTGTGTTTGTTTAAATACTATGCAACTGTATATTGTAATAACTATATACTGCCATTACTGCTTGACTTATTTAGTCCATTGCTATATTATTTTTGTTTTTGGAGCTTTTCTCCCTGGGCCTCCACCGGTAAACAAATGTAAAATAAATAAATCCAGTTGTATTCAAACCCAGTACCATCTGACCCCAAAAAGGAATGCATCTCTTCATTAACTGCGTTAACATGTGCTGCCACAGAGTCAGTTAAGTATCAGGTGTGTTCCACAGACTCAATACTGACTGTCAGACTTTAGCAATGCTGGAGAAGCAATGGATCTCCTCAATTTTTGGGAACGTTTACCTAGTGGTGCACATCACACACCAATGGTGAGTGGGGGCAAACAGGTGTGGTTACTCCCACTCAATGATGCTTGACACCACTACTCTATGCCAACACACAGCAACACATATCTTAGAAACAATGCATGTCATTGTATTACACTGTGTAATGAAAAGTATTTTAAAGTATGACATATACCTGTATTCAAACACAATACCATCTGGCCCAAAAAAGAATGTATCAGTGCATTAACACATTCTGCCACAAAGTCAGTTAAGCTGCAGGTGTATTTCATAGACTCAGTACTAGCTGTCAGACTTTAACAATGTGGATCACATTTGCACACTACTTAGCTATGTGCAAACTTGTGTATCTTGCATTCATATGCACTTTGCTAACCATCATGCAAACCCACTGCTCATCTCACTATGGACATGAATATATTATAGGTAATGGTTCTTTTCTCACTGCAGTCCACTTGGTGTGTGTGTGTGTGTCTGCACAGCAGAGCAGAAGCGTGTATCCCACAGTTACTGCTCCAATGCCATGCCATGACAGTATTTTGATATTTGCATATGTCCACACATCCATTTCATACAGGCCTCCCAAACTCTTGTCTCTCACATGACCTGCTGATGCCATCTACTATTAGTTCACCTGCACTCCTGTATAAGTCAGACTTGTGCTGTGGTGGTTGCATTATGTACTGTGTTCTGTAACCTGTGTACTTAGATAGGTAGGGGTTCTGTTCTCACTGCAGTCAAGTGTGTGTGTGTGTGTGTGTGTGTGTGTGTGTGTGTGTGTGTGTGTGTGTGTGTGTGTGTGTGTTTGTGTGTGTGTGTGTGTAGGTGTGTGTGTGTAGGTGTGTGTGCTGCTGCTTGACATTACAAAGGAGCATTTTACACCAGCATATGGGACACTGTTATCTTCTTCTCTACAGACACTGCTGATGTCATCAGCTATAAAGTGTTGTCTGACACACTCCAAGTTGGACTTGAGCTGTGGCACTTGCACAGAGTACTGTGTTCTATAGCCTGTGTAATTAGATATGTAGGGGTTCTATTCTCACTGCAGTCAAGTGTGTGCATGTGTGAGTTGCTGCTTGACATTATAAAGAACATTTTTTACCAGCATGTAGGACACTGGTATATTCTCCACAGCAGACACCTGTGATGTCATCAGCTATATCACGTTTTTGGATATGCAGTACTCCCACCAGGGCAGGGTCAGAAACTGGCTTAGAGGCCAGGCAGTGGTCACCTCACCCTATGCCACAAAGATTACAGTGATATGGCTTTTAGTCTCTCCACATACATCATCTCATGGTTTGTAGGCCCTGTGTTATCTTGCTGAGAAGGTCTGTGGTCTCTCCAGCTGCTACATGTGTCTGGTGAGGTACATGCAAAAAAATGCATTATAGTGTATTAGTGATGTAATGAAGTTTGGCTACAGTGTTGTCATACAATCCTAAGATATCTATATGATGACATGCTTTATGATGTGCACAACATAGGCTTTCAATAGCATTGTGGACACTTGGTAGTCAAAGTTCAGATTGCTATCTACATGTGTTTCTAGTGCTTGCATCACTGGGTTTCAGCATAGCAGGACTGTTGTCAATACTGTGATTAACATGGAACTCCACTTTTCAGATGGACAACATTAGAAATACACATTTATGCATTTATTTGTACATTGTGTACCTTTGTCATAATTCCCTTGTGTGTGTATTAGCTCCTCCTGTGCTATGTTATCATCATTGGTGGACTCTGATTGCACACAATATTTAAGACCCAGCAAACTTGGTATGCCAAAGGCAATATACTTTAGCTGGAGCTGTCTAGAAATACAGTTCAAACAGTGAAGAGCCAAACACAGATCCCTGGGTTTGCCAATGGTGGCAGCTCTACTGCTACAAGTTGATTCACCAGCTTTCACATGATGTGTTCTGTCAGTAAGCATGTATGATTGTGTCAAAACCCTATGCCAGATCAAGATACGCAGTATGCACTGTTTTATCTTCATCTAGGCCGATTGCACAGAATTGATGGGCTGTAACAACATCACAGATCACATGTGGTATGACTCAACACATACACCTTCTTTGATATAGTTGAATACACAGTTCAACACACCCTCCACATGGCCTATATTCCTATACAAGGGTGTGCATCAACAGGCAACCACCTGAGTTGGGGGGGGACAAAACCTGCTGAATGCATGTATAGAGACATCCTGGCTCTCCTTGATTGTGAGGTAGACCAACATGTCATCACGGACCTCTTCTACATGTGCACTAGTAATATTCCAGGTATGTACAGCAGACCTATGTGAGTTATTAATGCCAGATCAGGTCCTTTACATATGCTAGATGTCCTAAAAGAGGTCATCGAGGACATGTATGATGACAACAGTATCATATTGGGGAACTTGAACGGGTCAAGGCATTTGGCACAAATCCACACAGAGGTATTTAATCAACACTGTCATATGTGCTGTAAGCAGCTGTATCACAAAATGGGTAGACTAGTGTATGACATACGGTGGAAGAGGCAAGCATAAGGGAACATGAAGCAAACAGGGTTGCCCAATATCAGTTCCTGTCTGGGCAGTTCCAAGACTGGGCCAGGTAGAATAATTCCCCTGTCAAAAATAAACTAATTAAGAAAATAATCAATGCATTTTCCAGATTCCAAGTTACTTCAGTGGAAATTTCGAGAGAAGAAAGAGTAGAAGGGCTGGCATTGTTCTGGAATGTGATGGGTGCAAGGAAAGGCACCCGGTGATGGATCTACATGTTACAGATTCTGGAACACTCATTAGCTAGCAGATGCTTCTCATCCGTAAGTACCTGTATTTCTCTTTTTTCTCCATCTGTCTCCTTCTCTCACTTATTTTTCCTTATTCCTTTTTTTGTTTTGCAAAGAAGAGAATTTAGAACAAAAACAGTTATCCCTCTGCACAAAGGTGGGTCATCTACAGACCGGTAAGTCTCACTAGCCTTGCATACAAGGCAATGGAAAGAATTATCATGGAAATGATCAGTAATGATATAGTAATCCTCCAGACACTGGACCTAACCCACTTTGGTTTCACCAAGGGCAGGTCATGCCTACACAACCTGGTGGAATTTTTCAGAAGGTACCAAAGCAATAAATAAGGGAAAATGGTTCTTACTGCCTACCTTGACCTGGCCAAGGCATTTGACACAATATCCCTAAGTATAAACACCGATGCCCCTCAGTAGATAGCCAGCTGGCTCGGAGATATGACCAAGAAAGTTAGAATTGAGGATTTCACCTCTACAAAGAGGCCAGCCACAAGCAGTGTCCTTCAGGGATTGGTCCTGGGACTGCTTCTTATTGGTATTTATTTCTTTGAATCTTTGAAGTCAAGGCCAATTTCAATGACACAAATGATCTCCAGGAAGAGCTGACATAGACAAACAACTGGTGTCAGAGCCATGGAACTAAATGCCAAGAAATGGATAAGAGTATCCTTTGGGAAGTCATCCACCCCTAGTAACTATCATATTGACAACACACCCCTAAGAGTCGAACCTGTAGTCAGGGACTTAGAGACACATACAGACAGTAATCTAGCCAAATATACTAAGGCAGCCATGTAAATGTAGAGTCCTGCTGGAACATTATTTTAAAGACTATTTTGCTGTATTTAATATGATGTCCTTGTGTAGCTGTCATCCTTCCATCTCAAAAATGTGGAACACTACCTCTCATAATGTGGAACAAATAGGCAAAATGTGGAACATTTACTAACAAGTTGCTAACAACTTCAACTGGGAAGCTCACAGGATGGTTAAAATATATTTCTTTAGACTTATTAAAAGTTTTTTGATGAATTAATGATTCAGTATTGTTTATTATGGATAAAAAATCTCAAAAGTGAATGTCTGGTGGATCCTTTCAATGTGGACAATGTGGAACATTGAAGTTTTAATACAAAAAATGAGGAATTTTCCTCATGATGAGGTATCCTTATGAGGTATGAACCTTATAGCAAGTATTATTTTGAAAGGATTAAGAGAAATGCCACAGTGTATATATCCAAACAGGTAGTCAAAAACACAGATGTAAAAAAATGCTATTGCAAAACCTTGTAAAAGTGATCACAATAGTCCTTTGAAACATGGTTGTGAAACACAGGGTTAGAACCAAACAAGGTGTGAGAGGAGTTGTCAGTTTAAGAATCTGAAGAACGGCAAACATCACGCATCTTAATCCAACATGCCCTAAATAAATAACTTAATATTATTCATGCATTACAATGTAGAGTTAGTTTGGAAATAAATGTGTTTTTAGAAATGAACTGGTAAAATGGAAGGTCTCTATGTTAGCTGGAACAAATAAATTTATGTTATTTTAATTTAATTTTATTTATCCTTTTCAGAATGGGTTAGTCCCACTTTTATGTATTCCTTGCTAACTGTGTTAGTCCAGCTAGGCTAAATGCCTCTTTTCAGGGAAGATCCAGGGTGGTATTTCTGCTGCTATGTAAATGTTTCTGTATTGTTAAACTGTTACTGTTAATAGGATGTGTGAATGTCTCCATTCCTAAATTACAGCCCCAAAAGCCATCAACTTAAGAAGCATGATTACCAAACTGCTACCATTCAATTAAATATTGAACCTCAAGACAATGTAGTGCTTCATAAGTATTTTTCAGGGGAGCTTTACTCTTTGTACCCCATAAAGTATGGGAAAGCACCCCTCCCCTTCAGCCCTATCATTTAAATATACTAGCTACACCGTCATTCACAGAAATAGGAATTTTCTGAGGCAGGAATTATGCAACAATCTTACTTTTAAGATCACACTTCATAGAATATTTCTTAAAAACACTTTAAGTCCTTGCCTTTTTAACAATGACATAGGAACATATACATTAAAAAAAAAAACTGCATAAGGATTATTTTCATGCATTATGTGTGTATTTCTTTTAACAATCAGTCACTCCAACGTAAAATAAATTACTCAATGCACGCCCTCCCTCAAGCCTCACTTCTCCTCCTCTTCCTGATTATTCTGTATGTTTGTTCCCAGTTTCCATTTATTTCTATGTCAAAATCAAGTCAAAGTAAACATTGTCATTCACATTATACAACTTGTGCATCACTGAACGAAATTTCGGTGCTCCTTCTCAAAGTGGAGGCATTTTCACACAGACAATCTGTATTACAACAGCTGCTACGGACATGACACACATTATTGTCTTAGATGCCTAACTAACTATACATAAAATATAAAAACATAAAAAACATATATAAAAATTGCACAGATAGGGAGAACGTTTCACAGTAATCATTATTGCACATTTAGGATTGCTGAAGAATATGATTTAAGAGAATCCTGTGGGATTATTGTACCAACGTTGTTGTACATAAATATGTGATAGTACTGCCGGAAATTCCAACAGCCTTTTTAGAGTTCAGAGTTCAGCATAGTGTTGAGTTAGTACGAGTATAGTGATCTGATGGCCTGTGAAAAAAAGCTCTTGTATCTGTCTGTTTTGCTTCTCATACTGTGGTAGCGTGGGTAGGATGGGTAATGTCTCTGATAGTCTTGTTGTCCCTACTAAGACATTGTGACAGGTGTATTTCCTGGATGGGAAGATGGGCTTTTCTTTTTCTGAAGATCCTACATCTTATTCTTTTATCTCCTTTACATTATTCAGTACTTGAATTACAGTTGGTTTAGATTTTGATTTCCATTTTCTAGTAATTGCCTTTTTGACAGCCAATAGCATTAAACTTAATGAGTTCTTTCTATGTATAGGCAATACAGATCCCGTGTCCCAGCCCACAAGAACCATTTCTTATGTTCTGCTACAAAATGTTGACCACTATTACAGCACTTTTATGCCTGGCACCCTCTGTGGACACACACTTGGTTACAAAACAAGTGAGTAGGGAAGTAAGCATACACAAATTTACTCTAGTGAAGACTGCAAGGTCACAGCACTAATGAGTTTCAACAAACAACTTTGTAAATTAATACTGACAAGAAAGAAGTTGTTTTGCAGTTTTTCTTTAAATCTGATTGTTGTAGTTCCCAGAAATGGACTGGCATCATGTCCTTAATATTTTCTCTGCCTTATACCTTTTGAAGGGCTGGATAGACTTTGGCTTCCATGATCTTGTCTGGTATTAAGAGGATACCAAAAATAAATGAATTTTATAACTTCAAAGAACTGAAAGTCTATAAGCCTTCAATGCTCCCTTCAGTTTCCATCATATAGGTAATGAGTGCAATCTGGCAACATACAGGATTAGTGTAGGTGGGAATAAAGATGGGAAACACTTCACATTAAAATCAGCCTATTAGTACATGATGTGTTGACATGTGCATTTATTTATTTGACAACTAATTGAATGCAGAGGTCCTTTCAGACCATTGTCAGACATGATTAGAGATAAGATAACAGGAGTTTAGATACAGAAATAGTAAATGACCACAGTGCTGCCTCAGTAATATAGAGGAATGAAGCCCTAACAATGACCTTGCTGACCTGTGTTTAATTAATGATCTGGGGACTAGAGGACTGTACTGCAAATGCAGATGAATAATGAGGTAAATGTCTTTTCACCTTTCCGAGGGGAGACAGTTGATCGGCCACTTTTTCTAAATTCTCTCATCAGCCCTCAAGCAACTGCTTAATTCAAAGGATTTCTTTTGTGTAGATATTTGCAAATAGAAAATTCTTTCTCCCATTTAGACCCACTTTCAAATGGTGTTCCATAAAGTTCCATTTCCCTCATTTTATTCTTTCTTTTACTGTCATTTGCTACACAGATGGCATGGCAAATTACAGATCAGGCCCTTCCCCTAAGAGCATAAAAAAACAAGTGGAGCAGATTCTTTCAAATTTGATACTCAACAGTAAAAATAAAATGATAAAAGTGAAAATGCATTATAGAAAGTCAGTACTTACAACTTACCTTGACTTGGCCAAGACCTCTGACACAATCCCTCACTCGGACATCATCGAAAAGCTAACACAGCTTGGCATAAATCCCTATCTCATCAGGTGGGTAGCCAACTGGCTCACTGACCGAACCCTTAAAATCAAATTAGGCACGACCACCTCCGATAGCAGACCTGTCACTAGTGGAGTTCCTCAGGGATCTGTCCTGAGATCCCTTCTGTTTGGCATCTATTTCTCGGAGGTACAGGCAAAGGCAAAAGGCCTGTGGCTGACCAAGTGTATCGACGACTGTAAGTTTGGTGCTGTGATTGACTCCCCAAATTATGTTAACTTACTGCAAGAGGGTCTCACACCAACTAATGACTGGTGCCAAAGTCATGGCCTCAAGCTAAATGCAAATAAATGTGTCATCTTACCATTTGGCAAAAACATGACCTCTGCTGATTAGCACATCAATGGCAACCCCTTAAGCACACAACCTGTGGTGACAGACCTGGGCACTCAGGTTGATAACCTCACACTCAACCATCAGGTAGCAGCAGTGGTCAGTAAAGCCTTTTACTTGGTTCATCTCATAAGAAAAGGGTTGCATCCAGAAAAAAAGGAGGTTATTACCTCTCTATACTCCTTCCACATGAGATCAATAATTAAGTATAACGCCCCATTTGGGATGTACCTCTCCAAGCATCTGCACCAACTGGAAAGGCCACTGAAATACCTCACAAAGAGAATCCATGGCCTCCAACACCTGTGCTATGCAGACAGGCTCAAATCACTATCACTCTACTTGGTATCATACAGATTGCTTACGGGTGATGTGTCTCACATACAAGGAAATCTCAGACCCTGCACTACTAGAGATGCTCCATATCTGTAAGTCTAACTCCTCACGTGCTACCCACTCAAAAGGCCGGCATCTAATATGTGACATTAACAAAACCTGCTGGAGAGACATGTTTGTCTCCCAGGGGCTGCCCTATCTCTGGAATAAACTTCCCATACACATCAAACAGATCACCTCGCTGACCCTCTTCAAGCACAACCTTGATGAGTGGATGGGAAGCCACAGATTTGTCCCAGGGGTTGCACCTGTGCCCCTCATTGACAGGGACAAAAGGTGCTGACTGAGGTTTCATTTGGGGGATAAACTTTTGGCTAGGCTTGTAAGAGCCTCAGGGCCATTAGCCCAGTAACCTCCTATGATCCTATGATCCTATAAAAAATAAAGGCTGTAGTTTTTGGCACCGCTCAAAACGTCTTTAAACTCCCCTCTAACTGGAGCATTTCCCACAGTGATAGTAAATCCTTAGAAGCAATGCACCAGTTCAGATATCTAGGCATTTGCCTTGATCTCACACTCTACTTTCATCACCATATTCAGACTACAAAGGCAGAAGTTAATAAACTCCTATTCTGGGCTAGAAAGATCTCCCACATTTTATTCCTAGCAGGCAGAACAGCCATATATAAAAAATATTCTTCTCCCACATCTAGAATATGCCTGTTTGTCATTGCCTTTGTCTCACAAAAGAACCCACCCACACTTCAGACTACATCTAACAACATATGCAGACTCATAACATAACCCACACCCCACAAAGAATATAAAATTGCACTACTGCAGCTAATGTAAAATGGCCTTCACACTACCCCTAAGGAGAAGCCTTCTACTAGGTACTCTTGTCTTCAAACAAATCACTCTGAAATGTTTCCCTTACTTTTTATCCAAGAGCATTCCCAAAATACAGCCCCTTCAACCTCTAACCCCCACCTAACCCTCTCCCACACCAGGCTAAAATGTATCAATCACTCTATCTTATTCATCTGACCTAAGGTCTAGTAATCCATTGCTGAACAGATACAATCCATTGTTTCTCTCAGAAAAGTATGAGTGGAGTTTAAAACTGAATTTCCACAAGCAGGTCCAGTGTAAGTGCTTGGAAAATATCCCAGTCATTTAGAATACCATTCTACCTACCTGTTTATAAAGTTCCCATCTCCTCACGCAGTCACTATGCAATCTATGATTTTTACTCCTTTTGCTTTTATCCTAATTTCCAAACTCCCTCTTCCTCATTCAATGTTTTCATTACACCTTAAGCCCCTCCTTCCTCATCGTATCTTCAGACCTCCCTCAGCTCCTCCCTCATTTCCTTGTTACCTCCTCATGCCCATAGGTTCATAGGTAGGTTCTATGCTATTGGCTCTAGGGCCTATATAAGCCTAGCCAAACGGTACCTTGGCTTTCGCAACCCATGAACATTATTTTCTTGTGCCCCTGTTGAGCAGAGCCACAGAAGTGATCCCCAGGGTGAATTTCCTATCTCCCATCCAATCATCAAGATTTTTCTTGAAGAGTGCTAATGAGGAGTTTTGTTTGATATAGATAGGTAGTTTGTTCCAGAGTATGGGAAGTCTCTGGGACAGGAATCTATCCCTCCAGCATGTTCTGTTTATTGTGGTGACAAGGATTAGGTCCCTAGAGCATGTAGCACGGAGGGATTGGGATTTCTTTAAGTGGAAGATGTCCAACAGCTCTGGGTTTGGCATAGCTTTGTATGCTAGGCACGGAGTAAAGCTGGATTTTTTTGAGACGGTCTGCATAGGGCATCTGTTTGAGGCCAGTAATCATATTTGTGAGGTATTGCTGTGGCCTTTCCACTTCTGGTAGATGTCTTGTGAGGTACATACCAAAAGGGGCGTTGTACTCTATAATGGGTCTAATGAGTGACGAGTAGAGGGGAACAATGACCTCTTTTTTTTCCTGGATGAGAAACCTTTTGTGATGAGGTGTGCCACGTAGAAGGATTTCCTATCTACTGTGGCAATGTGATTATCAAAGGAGAGACTACTGTCCACCTGTGTCCCAATGTCTCTTATCACACTTTCAGTGTTAAGTAGACTACTGCCTATGTGGTAGTTCATGGGTACATAGTTTTTACCAAAAGAGATGACAATACACTTTTTGGCATTGAGCTTCAGGCCATGGCTTTGACACCAGGTATCTGTCTCAGTGAGGCCCTTTTGTAGGATGTCCACATTGTTAGGAGTTTTGATTATGGCTCCTAGTTAGTCATCTGAGAACTTTGTTAGCCAAAGACCATCTGTGTTAGCCTGTACTTCAGAGAAGTAGATACCAAACAGGAGAGGACCCAGGACTGAACCCTGTGGTACTCCACTTGTCACTGGTCTGAAGTTGGATTTAGAGTCTGCTACTTTCACAGTGTGGGTTCTGTCAGTGAGCCAATTGGCAACCCATCTTGTGACATAGGGATTTATACCTAATTTAGTGAGTTTATCTATAATTCCAGAGTGGGGGATGATGTTGAAGGGCTTGGCAAGATCTAGATAGGCTGTGTGAACCACTTTATCCTCATCTACAGCTTTGGTGACCGCTTCAAAAAGTCTATCAGGTTTAGGAGACATGATCTGCCTTTTACAAACCAGAACTGGGTAGGGTCCAGAGTTTGGAGATTACCAATGTCATTGTTTATAAGTTCCACAATGATACATTCCATAGTCTTGCAGACCAGGCTCATCAAGCTAATGGGGCAGTAGTTCCCGGAGTCTGTGGTGGCTCCCCCTTTGTGGAGTGGGAGAACCATTGCTGTGTGCCATTCAGTGGGCACAAAGCCTGAGGTGAGGCTATGATTGAACATGGTACTTAGGTGGGGTGCCAGTTCATTCTGTAGTTTGTGTAGAACGCAGTCTGGGATGTTGTCAGGTCCCATGGATGCTGTGTTCTTGGCTTTGGAGAGTGTGTTCTTTACCTGTGCAGCCATGATTACAGGAACTTTGCATTCTTCCGGTATTGAGATGGGCCCTTTACGGGGTGAGAGAGGGGTAAAGTTAACGCTGAACATATCTGCCAGGATGTTGATAATATCAGTTGGTTCTGTATATTTAGTGCCATTGTGCTGTATCTCAGAGCAGATCTGAATGTTGCCATTGAGATTCTTGACATAGCTATAGAATGCTTTGTGGTTGTCTTTAGAATCATTGGCAATTTTGTTTTCGTAACTAGTTTTGGAGGATCTTATGAAGGGTCTCAGCTTCTTACTGAGGATGACCAGGGAGTTCCTCCAATCATGGGATTTTACTCTTTTTTGCAACAGTTTCTTTCTTCTGTTGTAGAGTTTGTTTATGGCAGGGGACCCCCGGATTGGCTTCCTTATTTTGGAGGATAACATCTTGGTTCTGTTAGGGATTGCATGATCAATGCACTCGTGTAAGTGCTTATAAAGTGCATTTGTATAGGATTCAGCAGTCGTACCTCTATTGTCTGTCAGCATGGGTGTCGTGACGTTTGCCACTTCTGTCTTAAGAAGCATGAAGTTGGCTTTGGAGAAATTTTTTACTGTGATTTCCCTAATGGGGTGTGGGGGTGGGATGTGGATGTCTAGGGTGATTAGCTTGTGGTCAGATTTGACCAACGAGGAATTGACCTCTGGTGTGGCACACCAGTTGCCCATGTTGGTAATGACCAGGTCTAGGATATTGCTGACCCTGGTGGGGGTGTGGATATGTTGATCCAAGGCGTTGGAATTTATGAATTCCAGAAAACGTTGAGCACAAGGGTTGATACATGAGTAGTTTTTTTCCAGTTAATGGTTGGGTAGCTGAAATCACCCATTATTAGGGTGTTAGGTTGTACCCTAATATTTTCCAGTGTATTAAGAAATGAGGAGTGGGAATCCTGGGGGCTTGGTGGGGTATCTGTATTAAGCTACAATTTGGATTGCAGTCTTGCCCAGAGTTAGTTGCACTTGAATAATCTAGGATGCATTATGCTGAGCAAGTAGCCTGGAGGTGTGGATATCCTTAATTAATATGGACATGCCTCCGCCTTTAGCGTTTTGGTCCAGGTTAGATGGCCGAAAGCTGTGGTATGAGTTATAGCATGGTAATGCAGGGGTGCTCTCTGGAGCTTTGAACCAGGTCTCTGTCACTGCACAGATGTCGATGTTCTCCATTTTAAGGAGTGTCTTGAGTGAGTGCATTTTGAGGTTTAGACTTCTAGCATTGAGTAGCATTACCCTCAGATTTTGCTTGCTTGTACCTGTTATGGTGGTGAATTTGTCATTTGAACCTTGCCCTAAAAAAGGCACTATAGGGGTGGCAAGAGCCTTAGCCAGTATCTGGAATCCCAAGGGTGACAGGTGCAGGCCATCTCTGGCAAAGCATCGTGGTTTGTCGATCATGTCATCCCAGGCAGACAGATACTGGATCCCCTTAGAATGACATCAAAAGCTTAGCCAATTGTTGAAGTCAATCATTTTGACCTTGTACTGTGGCATCATTCTTGGTGATGGCAGGCTGCTACTCAGGGCTAGGGTGATACCTGCCTGGGCTACAAGATTGGGCAGCTCCTCCATGTCTCTTTTCATGTAGTCCAGGGAGGTACATCTCAGGTCATTCACACCAACATGGACAATGACAGAGTCATATTTGGACTTGTTGTGGAGTGACCAGAGTGTGTGCATTATGTGGCAGATCCTGGCACCCGACAGGCAGCTGACAGTAACTTTCTCCTTGTTTAGCCTGGTGAGTGGAACATCAGTGTGCCTGTCTATAGAGTCACCTATGACTAGAGTGTTGGGTACGTTGTTATGCCTTATGGGCTGTGGTTGTGTGGCACACTTTGTTTGTGGGCTATGTGTCATTTGGGATGTGTTGGGGGGGTGGAGGTTGCTGCGTTTCTGCTTTGGAGGTCCCTGTTGCTAGGGTAGATTTTTATTGAGAGCCTCTGTGACTGTAGGTGTGTGTGTTTTTTTTTCTATGTGTGCATTTTGGTGGAGTAGGTTTTGAGGGACCGTGTGATGAGTGTGGTGTGGTGCAAGTGTTTACCTTCTCCTCTTGACTGTCCAGTTATGGGTGAAGAGAGCTTTGCTTTCACTTTGACTATATAAGTGCATCTCTCACAGGTTGTAGTGCTGGGTGGTAGGAGGAGATGGTTGTCTGTGTACATGAGGCAATTTCTGCATTGCCCTAAGATGCCAGATTCATCAGGTACACAGGAGAAAACACCGGGAGCTCACTGTTAGACATGCCTGGATAGGTGCTTATTTATTAAATACAAAAAACTGTTTTTCTCTAGACAAGTGAGGAAAGTTGAGTGCTGTAGTAATCTATAGCTTATTTAGTGCTTACAATGAGTTCTGAACAAGTGCTGAACTCAAAGAAACAGATTTGAGTTCTGAAACTAGAAAAACTGGCTAGTTCTAAGAAACAAAATTAAGCTAGAAGGCTTTCCTCCAATACAGAAAGACTTGGGGGCTCATAAGCTTACAAAGAGTCCGGGATACAGCAAATCTGTAGTTGGACTAGAAGACTTACAGGTAACCCCAATCAGCCAATGATCATAAACACTTCACTCTCACTGAAATGCTATACTGGCTGTGGCTAACCTAAGATGGCCTGGAACATGTGCTAAGACACACACACAGCCTCTACCAACAAATCTGAAAAAACTTTTAAAAAGGCTCGAAAGAACCAATGAGGTGCTTACTCCAAGCCGTAGTCCAGGTAACCCCAATCAGCCAATGACCATAAACACTTGACACTCACTGAAATGCTATACTGTCTTTGGCTAAACTAAGATGGCATGGAACATGTGCTCAGACACACAGCCTATACCAACAAATAACTAGGCCCAAAACACAAGCCTGAATATGGACAATGCTATAACTACCCACGCTACTTAGGTAGAAAAAACTGCAGAAATGTTTAAACAGACAAAGGAGCAAGGAGACTCTAGAGAATGCTTTTAACTGCAAACAAGTTATATCATACACTCCTTGGCAGGAAATCAGAACAAACAAATAACTAGGCACAAAACACAAGCCTGAATATGGACAATGCTATAACTAGCCACGCTACTTAGGTAGAAAAAACTGTAGAAATGTTTAAACAGATAAAAGAGCAAGGAGATTCTAGAGAATGCTTTTAACTGCAAACAAGTTACATCATACACTCCTTGACAGGAAATCAGAAGAAACAAACCCAACCAGATACTTAAAAATTGTAGAAAAGTTCAAGTTAATACCTCACACACAGTGAAACTAGCTAGAAAAGTATGTAGCAGAAAATAAAAGTGCTATAAATAACTCATAAAAATAAGCAAAAAAGCAGGATACTTAATGTTATATATCACAGATCAGTTTGCTACGTGCCATTCCTCCGATTAGCTCAGTGTGAAATGGCAGAATCACTCACAAGTTAACTTCTTAAGTAACAAAGATGAAACCTGAAACAACTTTAAAAAAAGCTTGAAAGAATCAATGAGGTGTTTACTCCAAGCCGTAGTCCAGGTAACCCCAATCAGCCAATGACTATAAACACTTCTCTCACACTGAAATGATATACTGGCTTTGGCTAAATTAAGATGGCCTGGAACATGTGCTCAGACACAAAGAACCAACCAACAAACAACTAGGCCCAAAACACAAGCCTGAATATGGACAATGCTATAACTATTCACACTACTTAGGTATTAAAAAAACTTCAGAAATGTTTAAACAGATAAAGGAGCAAGGAGACTCTATAGAATGCTTTTAACTGCCAACAAGTTGTATCATACACTCCTTGGCAGGAAATCAGAACAAACAAACCCAACCAGATGCGTAACAATTGTAGAAAATGTCAAGTTAATACCTCACACACAGTGAAATTAGCTAGAAAAGTATGCAGCAGACAATAAATCTGCTATAAATAACTTGCAAAAATAAGGAAAAAACCAGGATACTTAATGTTATATATATCACAGATCAGTTTGCTCAGTGCCCTCCCTCCGATTAGCTCAGTGTGAAATGGCAGAAACACTCACAAGTTAACTTCTTAAGTAACAAAGTTGAAACCTGAAACAACTTTAAAAAAAGCAAGAAAGAACCAATGAGGTGCTTACTCCAAGCTGTACTTCAGGTAACCCCAATCAGCCAATGACCATAAACACTTCACTCTCACTGAAATGCTATACTGGCTTTGGCTAAAATAAGATGGCCTGGAACATGTGCTCAGACACACAGCCTCTACCAACAAACAACTAGGCCCAAAACACAAGCCTGAATATGGACAATGCTACATCTACCCACACTGCTTAGGTAGAAGAAGCGGTAGAAATGTTTAAACACATAAAGGAGCAAGGAAACTCTAGAGAATTATTTTAACTACAAACAAGTTATATGATACAATCCTTGGCAGGAAATCAGAACAAACAAACCCAACCAGATGCTTAACAATTGTAGAAAATTTCTAGTTAATAACTCACACACAGTGAAACTATCTAGAAAAGTATACAGCAAACATGAAATGTGCTATAAATAACTCGTAAAAATAAGCAAAAATACAGGATACTCAATGTTATGTGTCACAGATCAGTTTGCTCCGTGCTCTTCCTCCGATTAGCTCAGTGTGAAATGGCAGAAACACTCACAAGTTAACTTCTTAAGTAACAGAGTTGAAACCTGAAACAACTTTAAAAAAAAGCTCGAAATAACCAATGAGGTGTTTACTCCAAGCAGTAGTACAGGTAACCCCGATCAGCCAATGACCATAAACACTTCACTCTCACTGAAATGCTATACAGGCATTGGCTAAACTAAGATGGCCTGGAAAATGTGCTCAGACACACAGCATCTACCAACAAACAAATAGGCCTAAAACACAAGCCTGAATATGGACAGTGCTTCAACTACCCACACTACTTAGGGAGAAAAAAACTGCAGAAATGTCTAAACAGATAAAGGAGCAAGGAGACTCTAGAGAATGCTTTTAACTGTAAACAAGTTATATGATACACTCTTTGGCAGAAAATCAGAACAAATAAACCCAACCAGATGCTTAACAATTGTAGAAAATTTCTAGTTAATACCTCACACACAGTGAAACTAGCTAGAAAAGTATGCAGCAGAAAATAAAAGCGCTATAAATAACTCATAAAAATAAGCAAAAAAAAAAGGATACTGAATGTTATATATCACAGATCAGTTTACTCAGTGCCCTTCCTCCAATTAGTTCAGTGTGAAATGGCAGAAACATTCACAAGTTAACTTCTTAAGTAACAAAGTCGAAACCTGAAACAACTTTAAAAAAAAGCTTGAAAGAACCAATGAGGTGCTTACTCCAAGCTGTAGTCTAGGTAACCCCAATCAGCCAATGACCATAAACACTTGACTCTCACTGAAATGCTATACTGGCTTTGGCTAAACTAAGATGGCCTGGAACATGTGCTCACACACACAGCCTCTACCAGCAAACATCTAGGCCCAAAACACAAGCCTGAATACGGACAATGCTACAACTACCCACACTACATAGGTAGAAAAAACTGCAGAAATGTTTAAACAGATAAAGGAGCAAGGAGACTCTAGAGTATGCTTTTAACTGCAAACAAATGATATGATACACTCACTGGTAGGAAATCAAAACAAACAAACCCAACCAGATGCTTAACAATTGTAGAATATTTCTAGTTAATACCTCACACACAGTGAAACTAGCTAGAAAAGTATGCAGCAGACAATAAAAATGCTATAAATAACTCGTAAAAATAAGCAAAAAAACAGGATACTTAATGTTATATATCACAGATTAGTTTGCTCAGTGCCCTTCCTCTGATTAGCTCAGTTTGAAGTGGCAGAAACACTCACAAGTTGACTTCTTAAGTAACAAACTTGAAACCTGAAACAACTTTAAAAAAAACTCGAATGAACCAATGGGGTGCTTACTCCAAGCTGTCGTCCAAGTAACCCCAATCAGACAATGATCATAAACACTTCACTCTAACTGAAATGTTATACTGGCTTTGGCTAAGCTAAGATGGCCTGGAACATGTGCTCAGACACACAGCTTCTACCAACAAACAACTAGGCCCAAAACACAAGCCTGAATATGGAAAATGCTACAACTACCCACACCACTTAGGTAGAAAAAAACTGCAGAAATGTTTAAACAGATATAGGAGCAAGGAGACTCTAGAGAATGCTTTTAACTGCAAACAAGTTATATCATACCCTCCTTGGCAGGATATCAGAACAACCAAACCCAACCAGATGCGTATCAACTATAGAAAACTTCTAGTTAATACCTTACACAAAGTGAAACTGGCTAGCAAAGTATGCAGCAGACAATAAAGAGATATAAATAACTTGTAAAAATAAGCAAAAAAACAGGATAATTAATGTTATGTATCACAGATCAGTTTGCTCAGTGCCCTTCCTCTGATTAGCTCAGTGTGAAATAGCAGAAACATTCACAAGTTAACTTCTTAAGTAACAAAGTTGAAACCTGAAACAACTTTAAAAAAAGCTCGATAGAACCAATGAGGTGCTTACTTCAAGCTGTAGTCCAGGTAACCCCAATCAGCCAATGACCATAAACACTTCACTCTCACTGAAAGACTATACTGGCTTTGGCTAAACTGAGATGGCCTGGAACGTGCTCAGACACACAGCCTTTACCAACAAACAACTAGGCCCAAAACACAAGCCTAAATATGGACAATGCTACAACCACCCACACTACTAAGGTAAAAAAAAAAAACTGCAAAATGTTTAAAAAGACAAAGGAGCAAGGAGACACTAGAGAATGCTTTTAATTGCAAACAAGTTATATGATACACTCCTTGGCAGGAAATCAGAACAAACAAACCCAACCAGATGCTTAACAATTGCAGAAAATTTCAAGTTAATACCTCACACACAGTGAAACTAGCTAGAAATGTATGCAACAGACAATAAAAGTGCTATAAATAACTTGTAAAAATAAGCAAAAAAACAGGATACTTAATATTTTATATCACAGATCAGTTTGCTCAGTGGCCTTTCTCGGATTAGCTCAGTTTGAAATGGCAGGATTAGCTCAGTTTGAAATGGCAGAAACATTCACAAGTTAACTTTTTAAGTAAAAAAGTTGAAACCTGAAACAACTTTAAAAACAAGCTTGAAAGAACCAATGAGGTGCTTACTCCAAGCTGTACTTCAGGTAACCCCAATCAGCCAATGACCATAAACACTTCACTCTCACTGAAATGCTCTACTGGCTTTGGCTAAAATAAGATGGCCTGGAACATGTGCTCAGACACACAGCCTCTACCAACAAACAACTAGGCCCAAAACACAAGCCTGAATATGGACAATGCTACAACCACCCACACTACTTAGGTAAAAAAAAAACTGCAAAATGTTTAAAAAGACAAAGTAGCAAGGAGGTACTAGAGAATGCTTTTAACTGCAAACAAGTTATATGATACACTCCTTGGCAGGAAATCAGAACAAACAAACCCAACCAGATGCTTAATAATTGCAGAAAATTTCAAGTTAATACCTCACACACAGTGAAACTAGCTAAAAACGTATGCAGCAGACAATAAAAATGCTATAAATAACTTGTAAAAATAAGCAAAAAAACAGGATACTTAATGTTATAGATCACAGATCAGTTTGCTCAGTGGCCTTTCTCGGATTAGCTCAGTTTGAAATGGCAGGATTAGCTCAGTTTGAAATGGCAGAAACATTCACAAGTTAACTTTTTAAGTAAAAAAGTTGAAACCTGAAACAACTTTAAAAACAAGCTTGAAAGAACCAATGAGGTGCTTACTCCAAGCTGTAGTCCAGGTAACCCCAATCAGGCAATGACCATACCACTTCACTCTAACTGAAATGCTAAACTGACTTTGGCTAAGCTAAGATGGCCTGGAACATGTGCTCAGACACACAGCCTCTACCAACAAACAACTAGGCCCAAAACACAAACCTGAATATGGGCAATGATACAACTACCCACACTATTTATGTAGAAAAAAAATGCAGAAATGTTTAAACAGATAATGGAGCAAGGAGATTCTAGAGAATGATTTTAACTGCAAACAAGTTATATGATACACTCCTTGGCAGGAAATCATAACAAACAAACCCAACCAGATGCTTAACAATTGTAGAAAATTTCTAGTTAATACCTCACACACAGTGAAACTAGCTAGAAAAGTATGCAGCAGACAATAAAGCACTATATATAACGTGTAAAAATAAGAAAAAAACAAGATAATTAATGTTTTATATCACAGATCAGTTTGCTCAGTGCCCTTCATCTGATTAGTTCTCTGTGAAATGGCAGAAACACTCACAAGTTAACTTCTTAAGTAACAAAGTTGAAACCTGAAACAACTTTAAAAAAAAGCTTGAAAGAACCAACGAGGTGCTTACTCCAAGCCATAGTCCAGGTAACCCCTATCAGCCAATGACCATAAACATTTGACCCTCACTGAAATGCTATACTGGCTTTGGCTAAACTAAGATGACCTGGAACATGTGGTCAGACACAAAGCCTCTACCAACAAACAACTAGGCCCAAAACACAAGCCTGAATATGGACAATGCTACAACTACCTCCACTACTTGGGTAGAAAAAAAACTGCAGAAATGTTTAAACAGATAAAGGAGCAAGGAGACTCAAGAGTGTGCTTTTAACTGCAAACAAGTTATATGATACACTCCTTGGCAGGAAATCAGAACAAACAAACACAACGAGATGCTTAACAATTGTAGAAAATTTCTAGTTAATACCTCACACACAGTGAAACTAGTTAGAAAAGTATGCAGCAGACAATATCTCTGTCTCATAAGCCCCCTTAGTGCTTCAGTTTTCCTCTTTCCTGGAGAACTGCCACAATGTCACTTTTTATGTACTGCTCTTTCTTAGTATGAACTGCTCTTCTCAACATTTGCCATTGCAGCCTCAGTATTACCTTCTGATCACATTGATTTTGCATATGTCTAAAAATGTGGAGAGCTAAGATCATTGATATATTTCTTAAAATACTCTCTAGATTTTTTTCAGATATTTGTGGTACTCAATCCTGGGCTGAGTCTGAAAATAGTCCATGTAGATCATGGCTGGCTCCTGATCAGCAAACAGACAAATCGGTAAATAAATACATGAAGTGCATTTGTGTTTGTGTGTGTTTGTGTTTGTGTGCATATCCACAAATATGCTTTCCATCTACAATCTGTTGTAATACTACCAGCCTTCAAGGAGCTTTTGCTGCTACTTATATAACAGAGTTCTAATTTCACTTGCAAAAGAATTTAGACCTGACAGTCCTTACTAAAATCAAATGTATTACAAAAGTGAAAACCAGAACATTCTACTGATCTGTGAGTATAAATAAGTTGTTTAAGAAAAGAAAAAAATCAAAATCTGCCTGCATTTAAGACTCTAGCAGAAGGAACAGCAAAGGGCTAAAATCTACCGGCAAGAAACAAAAGCTAAACCTGAACTGGAGCTAGAAATGAAGTCAAGCACAATTATAAATCTTTTTTAATTGTGCTAGACAATTAAGAAATGACATCCAGCAGTGTTCCTCATTAAACCAAATTGAAATCACTCTTAATTTCTCCATGTCTTTTGGGTTTCTAATACCAGGGTGGGAATGGACCCCATTCCAAAGTCAAAGTTTGATTAAAGTTCAATTAAATTAGTATTGTTTTAATTTTGATGTTGACCAGAAGTACTGCTCGCAGCACCTCCAATTTGCCCAGATTTGACTCCTTCTGCTATTCATATGGAGTTACTTGTATCAGTACCATATCTAAGTATGATTGTAAATTCTTTTTTTTAAGACCTGTTGCTCCTACTACTATTGGAACTGTGTGGGTATCTTTCTTCTACATAGCCCTTGTTTCTGTCTGCAAATCCTGGTATTTTATGACTTTGTGTCTTTCTGTATGTAAGACAGTGTAATTACTGGGTGTAGCAATTTCAGTGATCAACGTTACTTTTTTATTCTTTTCATGGACTCCTATTATATGTTCACAGGTTCATAGGATGATACTAGGTTATTGGCCCAGAGGCCCTTATAAGACTAGCCAAGAATTTTGCTCATGTTCCCTCAAAGTTAGCACATGTTTCCCCTGTCCAGCAGGGACACATGTGTGATCCCAGGGGTATATTTTCTATTTCCCATTCAGTCATCCAGGTTCCTCTTAAAGAGGGCTAGAGTGGTACTCTGCTTGACATGGAGAGGGAGTCTATTCCACAGACGAGGGAGTGTTTGGGACACAAATCTATCCCACCAACAAGTTCTATTAATGTCACAGACCAGGTTGAGGCCTTGCGTGCAGGTTGCACGAGTGGAGTTTGACTTACTGATATGCAGCAACTCCATCAAGGCTGAGTCTGAAATGGCCTTGTATGCCAGACACAGGTCACCTCTGAGCAGTCTGTATGAGACTATCTAGTTTTCTTGCATCTGTTTTTTGAATGGCTGGTAATGGGTGATCCCATGTGATATAAACTTCTATGATGCTTTGTGGCTCATGTTTCCAATGCTTATCAGCTACTTCAGTATTATAATGTTTGCACAATCCCCAATGCAATAGTCTTGCAACATTATTATGCCTTTCAGTATACAGTCCTTCTGCCATTAGTATATCACAACCAGATGCCATTGGAGATAAGTTTAGCACAACCTTTACGCAGGAAGCAGTCATAAAAAATTCACAAATCCTCGAGTCCCTGTCACTGCCAAACACCTTAAAATCACATGCCCTAACTGTGCCACCAAAAGCCAATAATACCACTTCTGTGGGAGCA
The DNA here is from genome assembly GCF_019279795.1 of Protopterus annectens. Taxonomy (NCBI): domain Eukaryota; kingdom Metazoa; phylum Chordata; order Ceratodontiformes; family Protopteridae; genus Protopterus; species Protopterus annectens. The sequence goes on from NC_056732.1 coordinate 1,711,825,939, forward strand.
GACAACATACTTGGTTACCTAATAAATAGTCCTTGTGGAACCCCTCCTAAAAGTGTTGAAATTAAGCTTAACCACAGGATAATATTTCTGAAGTATTTAGAGCTAGTGTCATGATGAAAGCGGCCTCATGACTGACCACAAGATTTATGGACCTATTTGTCCGACCAGTCTAATCTGCAAGACCCCCTGGTTGTCTGTCTTATCCCATATCTGTCTGAATGTACTAACTTTGAGCTCACACAGATGGAAGGTACAAAGACATTCCCTTACCTCCATGGTTGTATGATCTCACTAATGCAAATGGCTGTATTTAACTAAACACAACTAACTATTGACATTGGTATAATAATGATGTACACCAGTAACATAAGAATGTTTTGCACCTGCTTGTGTGTTATGATTTATGAAAGATTTCTCTGTAAAATATTAAAGAATTTTAGAGGAATATTTGTAAGAATGGTCAGTGTGAATTATAGAAATGAGCTGCCATGGATAAGATTCACCCAGCAGATCTGATTCACATATTGAAAGAAGCTTTGTAAACTGGATTTGATCTGATCTGTGGAGGTATTCCACACAAAAAGAGAGATAACTACAGGTATGTGTGCATACATGCATGCTCACACACACACACACACACACACACACACACACACACACACACACACACACACGCACAACAGCTGTCAGTGATGTTTGCATATGAGTATGCTGTATTTGTGTGTGTCTGTGTGTGTATGTATGTGGTAGTTGTACGTTGTGTGTGTGTGTGTGTGTGTGTGTGTGTGTGTATGTAGTACCTGCATATTTGTGTTTACAGGAACCATTGAACTAATCCAGGATTGTGGAAACAAAAAGTGAATAGCGACCTCTGTGTACTACATTCTTATTTGGTTATTGCTTCCTCCTAAAGAATAATGCCATAGTATTGCATGGAGTGCCATTATTACACATCAAAATCAGGAAAAATAAACCTGTTACGCATTACCATAGAGTGAGAGCTGACTGTAAGAGTGCTTTAAAGGGTGTGTAACAAATATTATACACCCCCTAAGCGCTGTTACACTTGGGTATAAGGGAAGGGACATTCCTTCACTCTCAGCACTTCCTGAATATTTTCCTCCTGTGTCTATGTAAGTGACTTATTTAAATCAAGGCAGTATTTAAAAGCTGTCCCTGATTTTTTTCCTTACATGCTGTCTTGTTGGGAGGGTGGCCTAATGGTAAAGGTGTTTGCCTTACAAACACAAGGTTCAGGGTTTGTGTCTCACAAAGGATAATTGGCTAGGCTTAAAATGGCTCGCAAAGGCAGTTATCTTAGTACTAATCTATGAACCTATGTGACCGCATTCACTAAGTGCTTTACTGGCTTTCAAAGCTGGTAAAAAATTTTGGATTTTTTGGAAACAAGTAGTACACAGGGTAGATAAAACTCCATGTATTACAAACCCATTATTATGTGTTCTCAAAATGGATGCTGAGATTCACCTCTCGAGCTTTCCTCAAAGAGCTGAGTTTCTTGTCATCCATGTCTTGAGCACATAATAATATCATAGATCCGATTATAACCCTCTGTATTAAACACTCAGAGATTACATCTGCCATGTGTTTTGTGTTTTATTTGCACTTTGGGCACTTGTGCAAGTTTGGGACGCAATGCAGATGGAAGAAACAGCCTATGCGTTTGGTGGGGTATGGTGCTTGGGGTATCACTGTACTTTGCCACATATGTACACAGACTACCATGTTGTCCATCCATGAATATCTGCACCACAAAAACACCATCAAAACACTGCACAGAATGGTATCGTCTGAAGCTCCACTGAAGTGTACAGCATATTGGGGGTTTTTAGCACTATAGCGTATAGTTACACAGACAGAGAGAGAGACACAGAGCAAACAGACAGAGAGATAGACAGACAGGCAGACGCACACACACACACACAAACACACACATGCATGCATGCATGCACACACGCACACACACACACACACACACACACACACACACACACACACACACACACACACACACACACACACACACACACTTTTTAGCTATAAATATATGCATGTGCATGTGTGTGTGTGTGTGTGTGTGTGTGTGTGTCTGTGTCTGTCTGTCTGTGTGTGTGCATATGTGAGCATATGTGAGCATGTGTGTGTCTGTTTGCTAATTTACAGAGTAAATGCTGCACAGCTACAGAATTCCTGATGCTCAGGAATGGAACATGCATTCCTTAAAGTTTAGACTGTGTTAGAAGCTTGTTACCTATTCTTACATTCTATGCATTGCAGTTTTGGGTTATATATTTCATATATTTTAACGTTTCTAGCTACCTTATGGCTAGCCACCTGTATACAGTTGTGTATTTATCTGCCTGGCTACTGAACTGTAGAGAGCAATGTCTGTACAGCTCTGTGTCTGTTCATCTCTCTATTAAGCAACATATTTCTAGTAATTGCCTTGCAGTTTGGATAGCTTTAACTTACAACTGGAACCTATCATACAGCATTCTGTGTCCTAGCTGGGGGATATAATATGTTGTATCCCTTATATGAGGTGATAGCTTTAGTAGTCTGCAGAGTGACCTCTACTTTGTGTTATCAGTTATATTTACATTCCACTGTTCACGTACATAGGCTACTGCACACCAAAGGAAGATGCTGTCCACTGCAGTCTAAAAAGTCTCAAGTCCGAGTCTGTTTTGGCCTTTTTCTGTGCTTTTCTAGGACTACTAACCCTATATATTGTGTTCTATGCCTACAAAACATGCTCCAATACCAGGCCAATAATGTGATAGAAATTGTCAAAAATGTAAGTTTCAAAATATTCACTTTACAACAAATGTTCACTTATTATTTTTTGTTAGGGTAATAGAACTCTCACTATAAATTAAGGATGTGTTCACAGGCTAACCTTTTGCTTAACATGACTGAAAGGTTTGCCTTGGGAAAGGGTTTGTGAATTCGAGTTACACTTCAGTGATGCCTAATTCAATGAATCCTGCAACAAAACAAAATTAAAGCTTTGACTGATGTGTTGGCAAGCACTTTTTTAACCACCAACAAACAGTGGATCTGTGCCCGTTCAATATCTCACGTAATATAATGCTCTCCAAGACTGGGGTAGATTATGTTCTTTCAAAAAATGAGGCATCACTGTACAAGGTCTGAGCGACATAAGCTAATTAAATTTCCTTGATTCTTTATAGGGAGATATTATCTGTCTGGTCTCATGAAACTTGATTGTTTTTTAATTTTATGTCTGGCAGTCTTTATCATATTCATTGTAATTTAAGGGATGTTTCCCCTTGTCGCTATACTGCTCTTAATTATTTTAGTTAATTAAATTACTAGGTGAAATTTGGCCAGGACATTGAGTAACTTCCCCTACTCTTTTTGATAGGACCTTACTTTTTGTGAAATTTGTCCACAGACCTTCACCAAGTATGCTCACTGTTTCCTTTGGCTAAGTGATCACTTCATTCACTTCATTGCTTACAGATAGCACGTTATAGTCACAATTTTCCCTTTCAGATTTCTGATGTAATTAAGGAATACATGATTATTGCTTTGAATCACTGATAGGAAGCTGAGTTCACAATTTGTTTCTGTATTTTATTTAATTGAAACTTGTTTTTATGACAAGGATAATTTCAGAAAGCTAAGTGTATTACCAGATTTTCTGTTGTAAATCTTATACATTCATAAATTATGGGAAGTAGTGTGTAGACTTACACGCCATAATAATACACTGACTCCAGAAATTTAGGACTGAAAACTTCCTATCCTATCCAAGAATCCAAGTTCTCTCCTATTGAAGAATCTAATTCTTTTTGAATTTTATCACATTATTCAAAGAACATGTACTATGCAGAAGTCTCTTCCAGATTCTTATTATTAAATGAATACACAATAAAGACTGTGTATGCTATTATTGCATTTCTAAAGTATCTCTAGTGAAGTCCAAACAAAGTTAACTTTGAATACCTATCATGATAACTTAAATATTTAACACTTTTATTGGAATGTGCTTAGTACGTTTCCACTGTACAGACTTAAGTTTACCTATGATTTGCCTGTATAAATGCAGAAGGAGTTGTTGTTTTATAATAATGGACTTAAATAAGTAATGTAGAATTTCACAATATATTATTCATCTCTTAAGGTCATGCATTTGAGCTTTATGTCCATTTGTCTTAAGGCCTTAATCTGAATGTTATTAACATTAATCTCAAATAAAAGTTTACTAGTTATTGAGATACCAAAGTCTTTGTTCATAGGTTCATAGGTTTATAGGTATATACTAGACTAACGACCACCAGGGCCTTTATAAGCTTAGCTTTACAACCCAACCCAATTGTATACCTATGCATCAAAAACATTTATTAGGAGGGGGTATGTTAGTTAGGAAGTTTCTACAGGTTATGTCTGTGTGTGTGTGTGTGGGGGGGGTATGCTAGTTTAAGCATTATTGCCTGTCTCTGGCAATCAGAAACATTAGGTCCAGACCCAGGGGGAATTTCTGATTTCCTATCCATTGGTCAAGGTTACAGTTAAATATTGTTAAGGATGGACTCTACTTCACATGAATGGGGGAAACTTTTACATTGTATGGGGATCCTCTGAGATGAATATTGTCTTTCCAACATGTCTTATTTATGTCACAAGCAACATGTAAATGTTTGTATAATGTGGTGTTGATGTTGTTCATTTTGGGGATGTGGAAAGGTCCATCAGAGTTAGATCTGAGGATGACTTGTATGTCAGGCATAGATCACCTCTCATTATCTTGTAGGAGGCTGAATACAGAGATAGGACTTTAATGTGATCTGTACAGGACAATGTGTTTATACCCTGGATTCTCCTGGTAAGGAACCTTTGTGGACATTCTAACTGTTGCAGACATCTATTCTGGTACATGCCAAGTGGGGCATTATATGCACTGATGGGTCTGATGAGGGCCAAATAAAGTGACACTATGACTTCCTATGACCTGGATGCCATGCCTTTATTTGAAGTTGGGTGACATGGAATGATTTTCTTACAACCTTGGTCACATGATCCTCAAAGACCAGATTACTGTCTACATATGTTCCCAGGTCCCTGACTACCAGGTCAACTGTTAGGGGTGTCATATTGATGGATTAATTAGCCTGGGTAGCAGTTTTCCCAAAAGGCATATAATGCATTTGTTGACATTGAGTCTTAATCCATGACTTTGGCACCAGTCATTTGCCTGTGTTAAACCATCTTGTAAGATGTTTGTGTCATGGAGGGAATCTTCAACATCTTCCAATTTGCAGTCATCTATAAACTTGGTCAGCCAAAGATCCTTGATATTACATCCAAGCCTTTACCTCCAAGAGGTAGATGCCAAATAGAAGAGGTCCCAGAATGGAGCCATGAGGTACCCCATTGGTGACCAGTCTCTTAGTGGAGATGGTCTCACCAATCCTGACTTCCGGGTCTCTGTGAACAATTCTCCATAGGTTGCTGTGAACTTGTGGTTAGGAGGGACATTGAATTTTGGTAAACTACTACTTAATAGGGTGTAGTTTTCTTTGGAATAGTTTCTAACTGTTACAGGACTTGCTGGGGTTACAGAATTGATTTTTATTTCAAAGAAGAGAGCTTTGTGGTCTGACCTCACCAGTGAGGATGTGACACTGGAGGCTAGAGATGTGCAGTGCTCTCCCATATTGGTGAGTATCAGCTCCAGTATGTTTGATCCTCTGGTGGGTGTGCACACTATCTGTTTAAAGGTATTTGTGTTAATAAAGTCCTGGAATCAATCTGCCTGCATGCATGAGGCAGTGTATGCTTTCACTCTCTAGTGGGGTTGTTAAAGTCTCCCATGAATAGAGTATTCAGTTTAATGGTGAGTGTCTCCAGTAGGTCTAGGTATGAGCTATGGAATTTTAGGGACATAGAGGGTGACTGATAGCTTGCTAGGATATGGTATGGGACTTTGTGGTGATTTACACGTGGATATATTCCAAGGCATCATTAAACAACTTAAAGTTATACTTGTTGCTAATATACATTGAGGCTACTTCACTTTTGTCCCTGTCTCTGCACCTGATGATCTAAATGAGTGGAAAGCACTGGTACTTTCTGCAGATTTAAACTATGTCCCAGTAACATCATATGTGTCTATATTCTTGAGATTGAGGAGAGCTTGCAGGGCACAGAGTTTCTTGTTTAGGCTTCTAGAACTGAGCAGTAAAACCTTTATGTTTCTATGTGTTTTATTTTCTATGTTGGTAGGTTTGACAATTTGGCATTGGCTAAAAAAGGCTCTGAAGGGATGGGTAAAGTTTTAGCCAATATTCAGGAAGCCTAGGGGAGACAGGTGTAGACCATCTTCTTCAAAGCAACGCGGTTTGTTAACCATGTCTTTCCATGATGACAAATATTGACTTCCTCTTGAAAGACACCAGTAACCATGCCAATTATTGAAGCCAGTCATCTTTTATTCATACTGTGGCATCATCCTTGGTGAAGGTAGAATGCTGCTCAGTGCAAGGCACATAACTACCTGAGACACATAGAAAGATCAGCAATCTCTCTGTTTATAAAGTCTGGCAAAGTATGTTTCAGGTCATTAACATCCACATGGACTATAATAGAATCATACAGGTATCTGTGGTATAGTGACTGCACTTAATGTGTAACTTTGCTGATTCTGGTGCCAGATAAGCAGCTAACCATTATCATTCCCTTGTTCTTTCTGGTGAGTGGGGCATCTCTGTGCCATACGATGGATTCTTCTATGACAAGAGTCCTGGATAATGTATTTGATTGCTTTATGGACTTTGCTGTTGGGGCTCCACTGGGTGTAGGTATATGTGTGGAGTTTGGTGTTGCTTTTGGTGAGTGCTTCAGAGATAGCTGAGGACAGGCATTGCTGTTTATAGGCTTAGGAGGTCTTTGAGGTTTGAGTAGATTTTTTTTTTAGTGCCTTTGCACAAATTCGTCTAGGTGTGTGGCGGACACCATGTGTGGTTGATGTATATTGTGTGTGTTCTTTACAACCTTGTTTGCATGTGAAATGTTTGCCATCATGTGAAATTTTGTATGTGCACTCTCACATACTGTGTTTGTTTCATTAAGGATTAAATGGTTATCTGTAAACACAAGACAATTCCTACATTGTCTCAGGATGTCCAGACCTACCAAGCTGGTTATGGGGACTTTTGGGAAATTGGATATCCATGTTGTCTGGACATGTATTTTGGTGGGCTACTGTAGATTTTGGACAAGGTTATACCAGAGGTCCCCTTGGATGATCTCTGGTGTTTGGTGACAAAAACTTTCTCAAGCATGGTATCATTTAATTGGTTATTTTAATGCATTCCTTTCAAAATACATAACCCTATAAATATCTACACCAAAATGAAAGCCAACATATTTTGCCCAATTAGTAATACCCTTCAGATATGTGCTTGCTTCCATTATGCTATTGTTTGATACCATCATAAATCCCAAATTACAATTGCCTGCCTAAGTGTTAATGAAATAGAATTTATGAAGGGGCATACTAGAGAATACTAAATAAGAAAGGACTGAGTACTGATCCCTGGGAACTCAAAAGAGGTTAATAAATAAGTGGACTGAGTTCTTTGCACTATCACACACTCAGACCATCTTGCAAGCCAGTGATTGATCTTTTTAAGCAGATAAGAATTAAAATGATTGAAGAATGCAGTAAGGTATCAAACGACACAGTAAGATCCAAACATATAACAATTGTATATAGTCCCATGCCTATTACAAGGCTGACTTGGTTGTAGAATTTGACTAAATTAGTAAATGTTGACCTCCTTGTGGTGAAACCATACTGAGTTATGTCCAGTGTACATGAGCAGTAAACTGGGTCATTTAATAGATGTCTTGTGAATATTTTTGAAGAATTTACCCAACAATGATGTGAGATATCATTATTATTGGTGTATAATTTTAAATTTCTAGCTTGTTTAGGTTCATAGGTGATTATTAGGCTAACAACCTCAGGGGGCCTTTATAAACTAGGTGTGAACCATGCCCTGTAGAATGAGTCTGCAAGATGAATGTCTTAACAGTTATGCCATCCCTCTACATGGTTCCAGTGGGATTGAATCCAGGACCCTCTGCACGTTAGGCAGATATGATAACCACTACACTACAGAACCACAATCTTCCTAACGATATAAATAATACATGGCTTTTTCCAAGATTATCAGAAGGTGCTTTTGATTAGAAAAACATTAAATATTGAATGTAAGATAATAAGTTTGTAATTTTAACATTTTCTTAAAATTTAGAACGGTATTTGTTTTGTCTCAGTAGTATATGCATGGATGCAGACACTAATCACATAATGCTACTTATTGATAGTATGCTGACTACATGTATTTGGGTCAGTTAGGAGTGTATCACATTCTGCTTTCATAAGTATACCATTTACTGCATCATACTTTCCAGTGGTAAAGTCCAGGGCAAGTGATTTATGACTGAGTTTCAGTTTACTCTTAGGTTATATATGCTGGAAACATTATTTGCATGAATTAACAGACGGTACAAACATGGTTGTTGAGTGAAGAAATACTAAAGTTGCCGATTTATCTAAGTTATTGCCATGCCATGTTGGATTTTACATCATTTGTTATTAATTATTTTAATTAATGTAGCTGGTTAGTATCTAGGCATATTTACTTAATATTGAGAAGATCAACTGTTAATATTTGAGTAGTCAAAATCCCTCTTAAGGGCTGTCATTTCTTAGATTTTTACATTCTAGACACTGACCATTAAATCCCCATCATTAAATCCCCACGCTCTGTATAATAATGATGTGCAGTAGATTACTATCATATTATAGTCAATCCTGTTATTCTTAATTATTGAAAGGTAAGTCTCCAGATTAAGTTTTTATCTTCTGTTTTTTTAATTATTTTCTCTTACTAAGGTTGAGATACTGCTATCTAACCCTTCAAAGTTACAAGAATGGAAGGAGGTATAGCTTGGAATTATTAATATCCATGTCTTTTATCTTTAGACCAGGTTTCAGTAATTGCAAGTTTATCAATATCTTACAAGTGCACAAAAGCTCAGAATCACCCATCTTATTCTTGAGTTGTCCAGCATGTAGCAAAGTCATGTCCAGCTCTAATTTTTTTTAGCCAGCATATTGTTTATTTGTATTTCATTTTGAAATTTGAAGACATTTTTTTTAAAAGTCACTTTTGGGGATAGAAAACATGCCCTTTATTCCTTATATCCCTGGAGAGAGTGGTGAAGTCCACTGCTGGCCACACATTTCATTTTAGCCTGATAAGCATTGAATCATCTGTCTATACCATCATGCCCCTAGCCACAGATGGAATTCTGATGTTTTATTATGATATTCAGGTGCCATATTAGATGATGGAAGGATTTTGCTCTTTGGTTTGATAATACTACGATATCCTATTGTGTATTCAAGAAGGAGAACTCTCTTAGATGTTGTATTTCAGAGTGAAAAAGTGACTATATCCTAAATTACCCTAAATCTTTTTAACCTAATTGAGAAGTCCTTAATTTTCGCCTGAGGCATGTATGAAGCTGATGCAAACTCCTTGTAATGTCCAGTGAGTTATGCATCTGTTTTATGCAACACACAATGAAGTCTCCAATTACTAGGATATTTTAGAGGATAATGTCTGCCAAGTGGGTTTTTGTGCATGAATTGGTTCAATTTTTACTTTAAGTACTTTGCTAGCATGGAGTCTCCCTGCTGTTATGATATAATGGCTGTATATGTGTGATTTACTTGAGGTTAGTGGAAGGTCTGTTCAATGTGCTATAGGTATGATGTGATTTTGAAGGACTCATGGCTTTTTAACATGTAAGGTGAGTTTTTGGGATGTATTCTTTTGAGCCTCTGGATATGTAGTGGTAGGTGTGTGTGTGTGTGTGTGTGTGTGTGTGTGTGTGTGTGTGTGTGCGCACGTGCACAGAGGGTGGTGTTGTTAGGTTTAGCTTTAATATTCTGCATTCTGTATAAAGTACTTAAGTTTATAATCAAGAAGAAGCTAGGCAAATATAAATGGAAAGAGATAAGATTACATTGGAGTTACTTACAACTAGTTTAAAAGAAAATGGAGATTCCAACAATACTATAGCTTCTACCCACACTGCACGTCTCCCTTTCTTTAAAAGGTTAGAAAATCTTGGTAAAGTTTCATCTCCAAGACAGAAAGCTCTCACACACATATGAAATTTATGCATGCAGTTATAATGTGTCTGCAAAAACTTTGCCCACAGACAATGAAAAAAATTGCCAGAGTTACTGTAATTAATATATATATATATATATATATATATATATATATATATGTATATATATATATATATATATATGTATATATATATATATATATATATATATATATAATGTATAAAAAGGTTTTTTTGCATGAGGGGCAAACTCCTCTGTCAGCACACCCCCATTTAAATAATCTGCCTCTAAGGTCATTTAGCCTTAGTGGATTAGATAGTACTTCCCTTCTACTGAGGTTCAGCATTATAGTAAGGTTTGGTCACTCTGCACATAAAAGTTCTTCACTTAAGGTAAAGGCAGACATTTAGTGACTGTGAAATTAATTATATTTATATATATCTGAAAAAAAGATATGCGACCTTCGATTTGGAAGCATTGTACTGGTGAAGTTACAGATTAATACTTTTTAATCCAAAACTTGCACGAGAAATGAAAAAAAGTGTGTGCAGCAAACATTCATATATTCTACAAGAATCTCTACAAGAAGGGCACCTGGCTCTACAAGTTTTGGAAACAATATTCTGAATAAAAAATTTTATTTGTTAACCATGTAGGCCCATCATCCCTTTTCAGAGACAACCTAGAAACAATGTCTGGTTAAGTGATTTTCTCTGGGACACACAGAAGGCAAATGAAGACTGAGGGGAATCCAGCCTTGTACTACAAAAAATATAGCTCGCAACCTTAACCTCTGTGCTAACTGACAGTGTTCCAAAACTTTGTAACTTCCCATTTTGATGAATTTTTATAAGGCTTGGCCACTTTTCTAAAATTTGTCTTCCTATTAAATAGCTTAAATTTAAGAATTAAGGCAATGAAAAACTGTTGAGGGGCAGTCTCAGAGTTTTATCAAAAATATGTACAAAGACTACTTTTCTACCTAGGACCTCTGGTTTAGGTATATTCATTTGGAGTATGCCTCCATAAAACTCTTGGTCTTAAGAATGAAAAATAATATCCAGTACTCAAGAAACAGAACTAGACCAGTTCCCCAATTTGAAGCCGCTTCTTACTCAGTGGGTGTGCTGTATGTGGAGCTTTTTCCAACTGATGTTTCCTTGAGCATTAAATACTGCCTTTTTCACCATTAGGTAATTCTGGATGTAGATATTTTTTTGAAGATGATTCATCCTGCACTGGAGAGGATATATTTCTGCCACCTCTCACAGCTGTTTGTTATCATAAATGTTCAAGAGATATTTGATACAGTGGTATAGCATTTTCAGTGGGATGTGTTGAAGAGGACAGTTACCCATGGGGATCATTACATTTCCACAATGACATCTGGGGTACAACTTTGTTTGCTAATGAAAATTTGGACCTACAATGGGAAGTGGAGTTATACTGGCAGTTTACAAAGTTTGTTTATTACATTTTGGCCTCAAGCCATGTGTGTGTCTTGCCCTGTTTCAGGTTTCTTTCCCTTTCATAAAGTGAAAAAACAAAGCCTTTGTACTGTAAGGGAACCAGTATTTTTTTTATTATGAATAATTTTCCTATCCTTCACAGTTCAGACAAGGTCATGTGATGTCATTTAGTATGATCCTCCACACAACATACATGCTTCCTTTTGTGCTTACACTGCTCTGTGCATGCGGGTGTGTGCATGTGTGCGCGCGCGTGTGTGTGTGTGTGTGTGTGTGTGTGTGTGTGTGTGTGTGTGTGTGTGTGTGTGTGTGTGTGTGTCTTTCTCTCTGCAGATATATATGTGCATGTAATGGCTCTCCTCCTGAAAATGTTATCTTTGTGGCCTCTAAAAGGAGGAGCTAACCCACCATATTCTACATTTATTCCTCCTGCAAGTTGGCGTTGGGGAGACATACAATAATTTTTTTGTTTTATTTTGAAATGTTTATGCAAACAGAATTATCACTTGGTACTCAGTCCAGGCCTTATGGTTTCAATAGTTGCAGATAGGAAAATTTGTTCTAATGCAGAAATTTACTGTATTCTACCTTTGATAAGTAATATGCAAGCATGCATTCCACAAAAGATGAATATGTTTGTACATCTGGGAAGGCAATACTTTTTTGTCTCCTTTGGGCCTACTACCCTGTTTTTTTTCAGGATTTGGGTGCTTTGCTTTTGTTTCTAAAGGGGTTGCATAGAATGGAGTAGTTCTTTCAGTGGCAGGCATTTAAATGGTCTCTTCCCAGTAGGTTCATAGGTTCATAGGTTCATAGGTTGGTACTAGGCTATCAGCCCTAGCCCTATACAATCTAAACTAGCAAGCACAATTCTTGGCTATTTCTTTACTTTCCTGGATCCTGCCCCCTGCAGGCAGCCCACGTGATCCGATCCCTGGGTGAATTTCCTCCCTTCTCCCATCCAATCGTCAAGGTTCCTCTTGAAGAGGTTCAAAGAGGCACTCTGCTTGACATGTATGGGCATCTGTCCCAGTGTCTGGGGGGGGTCAGAGGCCAGGAATCCTTGTCTCATGATGTTTTTTTTTATTGTGATGATCAAGTCTGATCCCTGGAGCGGTAGCTTCTTGAGGGATTGGATTTTCCAACAGCTCGTCCCAACTTGGCTCTGGGTTGTATGAGGTGTTATAGAGAAGATGAGAGCCTCTGGTATACAGAGTATAGCTTTTAGTATAGGTCACTGCATTCTTATGGAGACTGTAAAAGTAAATGTGGCTCTGCTGAGAGGAAATAGAAGCATGCTGGGAGTGCATACAGAGTTGTTTTTTTATCAGTTGTTACCCATTTACCCCATGTCTTGTGCTCTGCCTCTGCTTAATAAGAGGCTGGGTATTCTAGGATCTGATATATCATCCTGGAGTTGATATATCATCTTCAAGATTGGTGACTTGGCTAAGGGGCATGTGAAAATGGGTCATCCAAGACCTTTAAGTTCCTGACACTGCACACTATTACAAGTTTAAGAGAGCTTTTCACCTGATGGAAAGAGAAAATGAATTTAAAAATTTCTGTAGCATAATGAGACATTATCATAGGATGCATTGAGCTTGTCTCTCTGCTTTTTAGAAGTTGCATTCTTAGAAGATGAGACATTAATATTTCCTCATTCGGATAATTCTAACACAGATTATGTGGTATGGAGCTACTAGTTGCTGGGGGCACTGAAAAACTCAATCCAAAGCTCTCTGGTTATGATGGGATTTGTCAGTACTCCCAGTAGGTCCATCTGAACTCTGATTATGGCCATCTGTACTCTCATTAGGTCCACCTGCACTCCCATTAGGTCCACCTGCACTCCCATTAGGTCCATTTGCACTCTCATTAGGTCAATCTGCACTCCCATTAGGTCCACCTGCACTCCCATTAGGTCCACCTGCACTCCCATTAGGTCCACCTGCACTCCCATTAGGTCCACCTGCACTCCCATTAGGTCCATTTGCACTCTCCTTAGGTCCATCTGCACTCTCATTAGGTCCACCTGTACTCTCATTAGGTCCATCTGCATTCCCATTAGGTCCACCTGCACTCCCATTAGGTCCATCTGCACTCTCATTAGGTTCATCTGCACTCTCATTATGTTAGATTGCAAGCTTATGAAACAAACATGCTGCAACTCCAGTTCTACTTGCTCCACTTATTATCTACATGGCAGTAAGTGTCAGGCTTCAGCAGTTACTGACTGTAACCCTTCTAAACTTCCTACCTGCTTAAAGTGATCCCTGCTACAATGATCATCACATTTTCATAATCTCATATAATTCTCTTGCGTCATTCTTACTCCTGACTATACCCTTCTTCTCTACACTGCAGCACCTGTCTTCTTCAGGTTTCTCATCTCCTGCTTCATTTGCTACATCTTCTTCACTGTGATGTGCTCTTATCATATGAAATTGTTTCAGTTCATACTGCATTGTATTCAGCTGGATTACCCAATTGTTTCAGTTCATACTGCATTGTATTCAGTTGGATTACCCAATTGTTTCAGTTCATACTGCATTGTATTCAGTTGGATTACCCAAATGTTTCAGTTCATACTGCATTGTAGTCAGTTGGATTACCCAATTGTTTCAGTTCATACTGCATTGTAGTCAGTTGGATTACCCAATTGTTTCAGTTCATACTGCATTGTATTCAGTTGGATTACCCAATTGTTTCAGTGCACACTGCATTGTATTCAGTTGGATTACCCAATTGTTTCAGTGCGCACTGCATTGTATTGGGTTAGATTACCCAATTGTTTCAGGGCTCACTGCATTGTATTGGGTCAGATTGTCCTCCTGATCTCTGGTAGTAGGCCAGCCAAGCCTAGGACTTCTATCCAGCCTCCTTGTCCTTTTTCATGATTAATCTGCTTTAGGAACAAAAAGATCTAAAAGGAACTGGCAGTTTACTGCAGAAGATTAAGGCTATGAGCTTGTAAGGAGCTTCAACCTATAGTCTTGAGTACAATTCCCTTAGTCTTTATTTATTTCACTGAATCAGATAGTGTGCCTTCTAGGTAACCCCTAAGAAATGTTGCTTGTGTGTTATGGGTTTACTTTGTTAACACACAAGTAAATGAAAGGTGAGTTAAATCCATTCAGTCTGTACTCAAGAAGTTACTTAGACTATTTATTCGGGGCTTTGTGACCTTAACCCTTGTTAGATGTTAATTTCTTTAAGCAGGGATGAGGCTTACTATGCCGACTATGCCAACAGGTTGTCAGCCACTTGGCATTTTTCCATCCCCTGAGCTCCTATTGAACTTTGTCTGTTCTCCCACAATTCCTCACCCAGTCATATGACTTCTGGGTCTTTTCCTGTACATTGTTTCCTTATGATTTTGTCACCAGCCCACACCACACACTTGGACAAAATAAAGATACATGGAGTTCAAACTCAAAAGCATCTTTTCTCATGACGTCCTTTACTTAGGATAATTTCTTTCATTCCCACTAATTTATTCATACACATTAACACTGCATTATTACTGTAGCAAATATCAGGTTCCTTATCTTGAATCTCCTATTCATAAATCAACAAACATGTATACAATCATGCACAATACCCTCTAGTTATCTCTATTTCTTCTACTCCCAGGTAGGGACATCCACCCTAAACACAGATAATTTCCAACTATTCATATGTTCAGCAAAGAACAGGTCAGCATGACCTAAAATTGCATTGCTAAATGTCATAACTTCTTCAGTAAAAGTCTTGACATAATTGCATTTATCAGCACTTATAAACCAGATATCTGCTTCAGAAACAAGGGATAGCACCTTAACTATGCACCATATTATGATTATTTTGACTGAGCAACTGCTATTGTGTTGGTCAACTCTAAATCTAGTTTACACTCTTTTTTACCTTCTTATGTAACATTTTTTCTCCTTAGTACATTCCACATGTCAGAAAGCTGATAAGTAGAATTAAATTAATTTACACTTACAAGTTTTTTGCAGACTAGATTATTGTCAGCTTTATTTGTAATACTGGCCCTGTATCCGAGAATATTTTGTATTTCTCTGTTTCAACCCTAGGTTGTATCTGAAAAGAACCCTTAGACTAACCTACCTACCCAATTAACAAACAAATGCATAAATAAACATTGGAATTCTCACATAACTTCAGTTAGTGGCCTGCATGGTTAACCAAACTATATATCAGGCAATTATTCTCTCTATGACTTAATTTTATAATCTAAACCACAATGTTCAGCTCACATTCATCTTATCAAAGATTACTCTTAGACAAGGCTTGATAAACGTAACAAGAAGCTAGGTGGGTGGTGAGGTGTTTCTAATTACAGAGATCATCTTAGATTCCCTAGGCATGATGGTGCATTTTATCCTAGCAAGTACAGTGCAGAGGGGAGGGATAATTGGCTCATACTCCATTGGGACTCAAGGAAAACTGTTTTCTTTTTTGATTATATCTCTTCTGCTTTGAGGTCAGCACTGTTGGACAGTTGTTTAACTGCAGTGTAGAGCTACAATCCAAACAAGGCAAAAAGATCAAAATTAAGTTACATTTCAATATCAACTTCCTTGAAAAAAATAATTATGTGAAACTAATATGAAACACTTAGTTATTGAATACAGAAGACCAAATCACCTCTAAAGCCATCCATTAACTCATTGCATACATATTAAAATGTAAAACACAAAGAATTCGATCAGCAGTAGTAAATGTCTCTCCATCCAGTGACCACTCAAAAATGGCATGCTATTGCATCTGCCAAAGAATCAGATCACCTCACATTATAATAAGATCCAGAGCTAGTTATATAAAGAAATGATTTCTCTTTTAGGCTACACTGGGGGTGGGAGGTTGGCATAATGGCTAAGGTGTTTACCTTACAAACAAACACAAGGTGCAGGATTTGATTCTCACATATGGTATTTGGCTAGGCTGAAAATGGCCCACAATGGCAGTTAGCCTAGTACTAATCAATGAACCTATATGAAATGCATTGGAATTCAGTGTTATAAAATTTTGTAAATGAGTGTAGCTTGAAAAATATTCTGGTTCTCATGGTATAGCTACCTAATGAGTATGATTCCGGTACATTCCATTACCATAGTGGTCGGTTCTGGAACAAGCTTAGTGAAACAAAGCCTGGAATAATTAGGTATACTCCACATTCTGGGCAAATAGAGCTCAGTTTAGTACTCTTCAGGGTATGTGCAAACAAGAAGTCAAAAACACAAGGATTTGTATCTGAGATTGTAGCAATCCAGTCACACTGGTCTTCCAGGACACTTGTGGGGTCAAGCCAGTACAATCACTTGTAAGGCTAGTGCCTAAAGCCTTCTAATTTATAAAACAAGGATGGGACTATGTACTTATTTGCTAATGTATTTTCATTTGCTAACTGAGAAGGGTTGTCTGGGCTAATAGCTCCCTTCCAGAGAGTCCAGAGGGGAAAATCTCTACAAATACACATGCAATTGAGACAACTGACAATGTTACAAGAGTGAATTTATAACATGCTTACAAAAACAAATACAGAATATGTGAAGAAGTAGGTCAATGGTACATTATAAATGCTGATGTTCACAGATGTAGCAGCTTGCTAGCACATGACTTGAGGCATTATAATTTTTACAGAAATACAATTAATATATATAGAAATATATATAGAGGAAATCCCTGCAAATTACAATAATGACAGTACCACCCAAGCTCATATCCAGTGATATGAGATTTGGGAACACAGGTTGACAGGAATCTAACTTTCAATCACCATGTGTCCACAATGGTAAGGAAAGCTTTCTACATTGCCTTACAAACACAAGGTGCAGGGTTTGAGTCTCACAAGGGATAATTAGCTAGGCTTAAAATGGCTCGCAAGGGCAGTTAGCTTAGTACTAATCTATGAACCTATGAACATCTCATGAGTAAGAGCATTGCATCCAAGACTAAGGATGTTATAACTCCTGTATACTCGACCCTCATCAGACCCCTAATAGAGTACAGTGCCCCCTTTTCCATGTACCTCACCAGACACCTGCAGCAGCTGGAAAGACCACAGAGTTTTTCACCAAGAAAATTCAGGGCCTCCAAAACATAACCTACATGGAAAGACTGAAAGCCCTGTCACTGTACTCTGTATCCTACAGGCTGCTGAGAGGTGACTTGTGACTGACCTACAGATCACTCTCTAACCTTGCCCTAATGGAAATGCTGTACATTCACAAATCAAATGGGACAAGCATCACTAGCTCAAAGGATTTCAACCTAGCTAGTGACATTAACAGGACATGCTGGAGAGACAGATATATCTCCCAGAGATTGCCGCTTCTCTGGAATAAACTCCCAATTCACATGAGACAGAGCTCTTCAATAACGCTATTTAAATGCAATCTAGACAATGGGATGGGGGACTGTAAACTGACACCAGGGGTGACACCTAATTCCTTCATGGACAGGGCAGTTGGTGCTGATCATAGACTCACTCTGCAAATAACGACCATCTAATCAAGGTCAGTTAGATAACATGGGCATAAAATGTCTTGGTCTGTAAAGGCCCTGAGGCCATTAGCCTAGTAACCTCTTATGAACTTATGAACTTAAATGCAGTTAATACAACACTTAAATTCTGAGTTGGTGACTGCCATATCTGCTACTGAACTTTGCTTTATTTTATCTTTCTTACTTTATCATCCTCCATGCTAGACATCTCTGTCAATATCCCTACATCTTGTATACATCCATACCTCTCAACCTCTTGGAGAAAAAAAATCTGGACAAAGTCTAACATGATGGGGGGACAAATAGGGACATATTTTAAATATTGCTCTTACAAACTTAGAAATTTGATGGACTAATAGGTATTGCATTAACATGAAATTTTTGAAGGATTTGGAGTATTAAACTCAAAGGTTTGTCATTATTTTATGACTCCAATCCTCGGCTATGTGCCAAGCAGGGACAGATACTAGGGGGAACACACCGAATATATGAGGCAGAAATTTGCGAAAATCTGTACAGTTGAGAGGTATGTTACATCCTTGAATGTTAATCACAAAGAAGCAGATGCATGAACCTTCTGGAAAGTGCCTAAGAATTCATCAAGGATTTGTTAGATCATGGCTTCTTAAATTACTTCTAGACATCATTACACCACTTTGATTGACAGACATATTCAACAAATTATTTTCTCAGTCTCTCTTAGCAACATTTTTTAAACTGTCTACAATAAATACTTTTCCAAAAATAATCTCACCTTCCCAATCATAATCTTACAGGCCAGTGTCTGTTTTTCCACACTTGCTCGTGTCTTCAAGATTTGTGTTGCTAAGCATGTACAACGATACTTAGGAAAGTGTTGTACTCTGCCCGCAAATGCGACATGGCTTTCAATTTAGCACAAGTAACACTTTACACCTCTCTGGTGAAAACTGGCTTTGTTTAATGATTCAGGTTGTTCATTAACATCTTCATTTTTGCCAGTCACCCTTGCTGGAGTTCATCACCACATGTTTCTATGATCTCTTTTATTTATAGTCTGTTGACAGCCTGAATGCCTCACTTTCTGCTGATGACTTAGGTGATGTTTTTTTTCCAGTAGAAAGACATCATCACTGACTTTCAGTCCACAGTGAGCTGACACATGAGCAGAACTCTGTAGATCTACATTTATTTACTTATTTTTCCTGGACTATTTTTTTCTTCATATGTTCATACATTAATTCTTGGCTAACTGCCCTTGTGGGTCATTTAAGACTAACCAGCCCCATGTGAGAATCAAGCCTTGCTCCTTGTGTCTGTAAGGTGAACACCTTAACCATTATGCCAATCCCAACCTCCTTCTTCTTCCTGCATCATCCTATGGCTCCCGACCCATGTCCATAATTGGGTTTACCAGCCACCTCCATAACCTCCCAGGCTAATTCTGTAGGGTTTGGGCTGATGCTGAATGTAAGGGCATCCTGAGGGTCAGACCATTTTCATCCACTGGGGAGGTTGTTTTTTATGCCCTGCCCTGTTACATCTTCCCTCCCTTTGGTCCATCTGAGGTGCATCTGAAGGGTGGGCATGCAATGGTAACGTGTGGCATATCAATTCTCCTCCACAGCAGCTCAGACTTTTTTCCACCCTAATCCCCAATTTGGCATAGCTACTGGTGTGATGTCTCCAGCATCCACGAGGTATCATCACAATAGACCCCACAGAATCACCAACCCCCCCAAGGATGATAACATATATCATTCCAGCTGTCAGATGCCTGAGCCATTAATTAAACCTGTGTCAGGGCTTTATCCCCCTATACACCTGAAAGGGCTTAACATTTATTTTCTTATTTACTTGTTTACATTTATTGACCAGGATGGGCCATCTGAATTAAACATAACCCCTTTTCAGTGGAGTCCCAAGGAGAAAAGCTCTATATTCAGTATGTGTTAAAAAGTTATACTTGCCTTCAAAACAGTTTAGCTACATAAATTATATAAATTTTTTACTCTCCTCATCTGAATACCTTCCTTGTATTCCCCCTCTCTTTTTCCCCTTCATGCCTTTCTTTCTCTCTCCCCATATTTTCATTACTGTATATATATATATATATATATATATATATATATATATATATATATATATATATATATATATATATATATATCAATATATACATATATATATATATATATATATATACGATAGTAGTGTCCCACTAACGCGAAAGTGCACTTCAACGAAAGTGCACTTATGCGAATGTCTCTAAGTCGAACTGGATATTTCCTGCACTGTGGTGCGGTAGTGACAGACCTTAGGCTTAGGGCTTGGGTTAAGGATAGTGGATAGCTAGTAGGGCTATCCACTATCCTTAACCCAAGTCCTAACCCAAAGGTCCGTGACTACCGCACCACAGTACAGGAAATATGTCCGTAACTACTGCTCAGTTGAGGAAATACAATTTCCTGCACTGTGGTGCAGTAGTCACGGACCTTAGGGTTAGGGCTTGGGTTAAGGATAGTGGCTAGCCCTACTAGCTATCCACTAGCCATAACCCAAGCCCTAACCCTTTGTTTGTTCTAGTGACTTTTGCGAAAGTGCACTTTCATTGAAGTACACTTTCGCGTTAGTGGGACACTACTATCGTATTTTGAAGTAGTGTAATTTCGATCTATGGTAGTAGACCCATATATATATATATATATATATATATATATATATATATATATATATATATATATATATATATATATATATATATATATATATATATATATATATATATATAATATATATATATAGGTTGATTGCATTTGTTTTTCAGAATTTCAGAACTTCATGGTCAATGATGACATGACCATTGGTTCAAAAAATTGAAAAAAGGGAATGTATAATGTGGATCGGTAACTTTAATTTACTCCTTTCATTGTTGTGGTGTTTTTGAGTTGGTATGTTTAATTTACAGGGTAGTGGAGCATAAAAAGGTGGTTTTTGTGTTGTTTTTTTTTTTTTTTTTTTTTTTTTTTTTTGATCATATGGCCTTTGGGTTATAGAATGTTTTTTTTTTTTGTTAATTTCATATGACACACTGACCACACACACACACCACACACACACACACACACACACACACACACACACACACCACACACACACACACACACACACACACACATATATATATATATATATATATATATAGATATATATATATATATATATATAGATATGTTGTTTAATCAAAGCATAAACATCATTTCTCAAAATGCTTCCTCAGACTGTTAAACAAATATCCAGAGTCAAACATTTTTTTTCTAAATAATTTATCATCAAGTGATGAAACTGTATGTAAAACAGGAAATGTATCAACTACCATACAATACAATAAAATTATATAAAAATATGTATAAATATATATATATATAACACTATACATAAAGAATATATATAAAAGCATACTTAAATCTGTCAAACTCTATTAATGCATATAAATATGCAAAAATATATAGTAATTATGCATGGCACAATACATAAGTGTATCACTCAAAACACTTTAATACAATTGATAACTAAGAGTCTAAGAACTACATCTATAACAAACTTAATATGCCACTATCTACTTTGTCTAATGTTTACAGTCTCTAGCTGCCAAAATTGGTTTAAGAGAAACTGTCATTTAAGCCAGTTGACTTATCCGCCTGTAGTTTCATTATCCATATGTCTTCTCTTTGTTCTGTATAATTTTTGCGGTTTCCTAGCCTGTTGTTTTTCCCTACTATCTCTATCACAGTGAATTTAAAACTATGTTTGGTGCCTAAAGTGATGACATGTTTGGCTATAGCGTTGCTTTCATCTTCTTTGCTGATTGCATATATATGTTCACCTACTCATTCTCGTAGAGTCCTGTTGGTCTTTCCAACATAGAAACATCTGCATGCAGTGCAGGTTGCTATATACACCACATCCCTGCTCTTACAATCAGCATACCGATCGAAATTATGTCTCCATCCTGTGTCAGGATGTATAAAACAATCACTGCCTGACATATAGTTGCATTGGTTGCATGACCTGCATGCAAACTTCCCTGTCCTATCAAAGATATTTAGTGATGGTTTAACATTGTCATAGCATAACATTCTTTTCAAAGTTTTTGTATTCCTATAGGTATAGCTTGGTGTCGATCCTACTGCTTGCTGAATCTTTGTGTCTACTGTAAGAATGTTCCAATTTTTTTGAAAAATATCTCTGATTCTCATATTATTATTAGTGTCGGGTATGACTATTTTATTAAACTTCTCTCTATTTTCTGATGTAGTGTGGACTACCTCGCCACCGTTTCTCCTATGTTTAAATGGTTTCCCTATAGTGTTCCTGTTCACATCGGCTCCCTGTTGTAGCATCACTGTCTCATTTTGTTTGTAACCTCTCTCATGGAACTCACTATGTAGCACGTCTGTAGTCTTTTTAAAACTATTCTCATCACTAGTGAGTCTAGATGCTCTCAACACCTGACACTTCACTATATTCTTATAAATATGTGAGGGATGCATGCTAGTGCGATGCAGTAACGTATTTCTCCTGCATTCTTTCCTATATAATTGTGTCTCTATATGTTGCGCTTCTTTAAATAGCAATACATCCAAGAATTCTATTTGATCAGTGGACCGTTTCCCAGTGAAAGATAAAAAATCAGTGGTCCCATTGATGTATCTAATAAACTCTTGGAGTGTATCAACATTGCCCCTCCATTTTTGGCAATCACATTCAGTTCTATAGACGTTTTGTTGACGATATTTATTTAAAATGATTTCTAATTATTATAATATTATTTCTAATAATTATAATTTATAATTTCTGAAGTCTTGTACTGTAAATTAAAAAGATGAAAGCACTGAAACGCTCAAAGACATAATTCAGTTTTTGCTTTGTTTTGTTTTAATAGGGGAAGATGACTGATGTTACCTTGTATCACAATGAAAAGAAAAAATGTGATTCTTGGTTTTATTCATTTTGAAATGAGAAACTAATGATTTTTCTGTGTTGGTGGTATTACAAAATGAAATGTTCTTAGCTCTTATGGAGTACTGTTTATTATAATATGAATTTGTAGGAGATCCTTTTTTTACAAAAGCTTTTCATTTTTTATTTATTGGAACTGTCCATCAACCACTTATCATATGTACTTACTTGTTTATGAAAGCATCAGTCTGAGTTCTAATGTGAAGATAGTGAACTTATGAAAATAATGTAAAAGCTTTAAATGTGTCCCATATAACTGAAAGGCAAGCTGGCTCCTGAATATTGCTTTGCCTGAAATGTAAATATGTGGATAAAGGAAACACCTCCTGGATTACAAAGTAGTACTTTGTCAAGGTGTCTTCTATTTCATGACTGCTTTTGAATGTTATTTATTTTGCAAAATATAATTTAATGACCAATACAGGAACAGGAACTTTTTTGGAGAAGTATCTATGAAGATCCTGTGGAACATAACAAAGATGCTAAATGGATAGAAGAAGTAAAAGAAAGAACAAGAAGTTTAAAAGTACAGGATATGAAATGGGATGAAATAACAGCCACATAGATTGAAACAAAGTTAAGAAAAGCATTTAATTGGAAAACCCCAGGCCCAGATGCAGTACTTAACTTTTGGTTGAAAGTATTAACATCTTTGCATGAAGATTTAGCCATGAGTAAGAACGATTTATATGCACACCACAAACAGACACCATCCTGGTTAACAACAGGAAAAACCATGCTGCTGCTTAAGAGTGAACCTGCAAGCTACCCTAGAAATTATAGTCCCATAACTTGCCTTCTGATGACATATAAACTATACATGGGAATTGATGCAGACAAAGTTTATAGTCATTTAGAAGTAAACTCAGTTATTGCAGTAGAACAAAAGGGCAATAAAAGAAAGTCATATGGAGCAAAGAATGATATCTAGTTAAATAAAGTCATAGTGGAGAACTGTAAAAAAGGGGAAGACTACGTATGGCATGAATTCACTACAAAAAAGCATTTGATAGTATCCCACATCAATGGATAAAATAGTGCTTAAAAATATATTAGATATACCCTACACTGATCGACTACATTACAGTGACCATGAAACAGTGGCAGACCACTTTGCAATTAAGCCATGGCAAAGGACAAATTATTATCCCAGGGATAAAAATTCAAAGGGGGATATTCCAGGGTGACTCCCTGTCACCACTGCTGTTCTGTCTTGCCCTTAACCCATTAAGCTGTGTACTTAGCTTAGGCCATGGATATAATTTGGCTCCTAGAAAACAACAAAGTGAAAAGACTTCTCATCTTCTCTTTGTCAATAATTTAAAACTGTAAAACTCATCAGATGAGAAACTGAAAGCACAACTGCAAGTTGTCAAAACTTTTTCAGATGATATAAGAATGTCATTTGTTCTTGAGAAATGTGCAAAAGCAACCTTTAAAGCAGGAAAACTGCAACACCAGGAAAACATCAGTTTGGGACAAGAATATGATATAAAAGAACTTGAGCAAGAAGGAGTGTATAAATATCTGGGAACTGATGAAGGATCAACAATAAAACATGAACAGATGTGAATAAAACTTAGTAAGAAATACTTCAGAAGATTTAAATTAATCCTTAAAATAGCACTGACATCTAGGAACAAAATCCAAGCTATAAACCAATTTTCTCTTCCTGTCCTAACTTACAGTTTTGTAGTGATTGACTGGCCCCAACATGTATTGGATAGATTAGATAGGAAAACAAGAAGGATGTTTCATGCTCACCAAATGATTTATAAAAGTCAGTGCATACCAAGATTATATATTACCCATTCCAAAGGAGGGATGGGCCTCTTGAAACTGATTACATGTATAGATCTGCAATTGTGGGACTCCACACATATCTACTGACCTCACAAGACCCAAATGTAGTGAAAGGTTTGAAACATGAGGAAAATAAATCTAAGATGACTTATCTGCTTTATTTAGCAGAAACATATCGGCTTCAAGCAGGAATGGAAATCAAACCAGAAGTAGATAAAAATCAGGCAGCAACTGAATGTGCCAAAAAAACAAAGGAAAGAATATAAGGTGAAGGACCAGACGAAAAGGCAAGAAATGTGGAAAAAGCATAAATATAATTGCAAGTATAGAAAACTTCTGGAAGATCCTTATGTTGATCAGGAACAAACACAGGAATGGTTGAGGAGATGCAAATTCAAGTGGTTGGCCACCATCTGGAATTTGCCCTCTTCCCCACGGTAGTGCGATCTTGGAGTTAGTATATTTAGTTAGGGGGTTGAGGGGGCACAGTCCCCCACATTGCGGGTGTGGGGGTTGGTAGGTTTTCAATTTTATGTTTTTCTTTTATGGTTGCTTGGTTGGCCAAGTGCTGTTTTGCCCTAGTTAAAATTCACTGTTCGATGAAGAGCGGCTTCAATAAATAGGGGTTTGATGGATGGCTATTCACTGAATAGCTATTTGATAAAGTGATATATAAACCCCAGAGAATAACCACTGTCTACAGCCCCTGCTACCTTTTCAAGGGCACAATATTTTGCTTAATAGTACTTAAAAGTATCATATCAGGTTGTAAGCATTTTTATTTCCTGAGTAATCTATTAAAGTTTCTTTGTTTTTAGCCTGTTGTATTGATTACATGAATGTAATGTCCCTACAAGTGAAACTGCTGAAGCATTGTCTTGCGTCATTTATACAACCGTTACCTGTACCATAAAATGCTTAATATAAGCACTGATAGTATTGTTCAGTAGTAATTCGATTTTAGTTAAACAATTTCTCCTCACATACCTTTATTCAGATTTTGTAATTTGGATGGCCTGACCTACACTTTGCTGCAAGATTAGTATTGCAATTGGGTTAGTTATTTTGGTGTATTCTTAGATGGCTTCATTATAGCTCTGTATTAAAAGTCCTGAATACTGTGAGTCACAACATTTGAAAATTAAAGTGCAGGTTCAGCAAATAACAGTGAATTTTAAACTTTACTATTACAGAGGGTAAATCAACATGGGGCATACCATACCCCCCACTCCCCACCAAAATCTGCTGCCTATATACTAACACCATAATCGCTGCACCTAAAGGTAGTGGGAATACACTTAGGTACCTCATTTTAAAGTTTGGTATGTATTAATCGTAGCTAACATCCAAATTTCTATATTTCTATATATGCTTTGCCAGAGATGGTCTGCACCTGTACCACCATAACAGATACAAGCATGCAAAATCTGAAGGTAATGCTACTCAATGCTAGAAGTCTAAACCTCAAAATGCACTCTCTTGAGGCACTCCTAAAATGGAGAACATCTGCAGTAACTGAGACCTGGTTCAAGGCTCCAGAGAGCACCCCTGCAATACCAGGCTAAGGATATTCACACCACCAGGCTAGTTGGCCAACACAATGTGTCTGAAATTCTCCAAGTGCAACTAACACTAGGTAAGACTGCAATCCAAATTATAGCTTGCTACAGATTAAACATACTGGAAAATATTAAGATAGAACCAAACACCCTAATACTGGGTGATTTTAACTACCCTGCCATTAACTATGTCCCAACACCGGCTCCAATATCCTAGACCTGGTCATTACCAACATGGCAAATCAATGACTGAAAGTTCAACTGCTGAATCCTACACTCATCCCAAGTAGAACCAAAATGCTCCCAATCTGGTGGTCCCCTGCCATAAACAAACTTTAAAGGAAGAAACTTTTGCAAAATCCTCCAAAGCTAGTTATGAAAATAAAATTGCCAAAGATTCCAAAGACAACCACAAAGCATTCTATAACTATGTCAAGAATCTAAATGGCAATGCTCAGATCTGCTCTGAGCTAAAACAGAATGGCAATAAATATCCCTAAATGGCCCATCTCAATACCGAAGATTGCCAAATTCTAGTAGAATACAGCATCCATGGGACCAGATGACATCCCAGGCTGTGTACTACATGAACTACAATATGAACTGGCACCTCATCTAAGTGTCATGTTTAATCATAGCCTCACCTCAGGTTTCTTATAAACAAAGACATTGGCAACCTTCAAACACTGGACCCCACCCAGTTTGGGCTTTGACCCCACTCTGGAATCATAGATAAACTTACTGTTCAGTCCTTTGGCATCTACTCAACACTAAAGGACTCTGGCTACACACTAAACACAGAAAGTGTGATAAGAGACTTAGGGACACAAAAGGAGGTCATTGTCCCACTGTACTCCTCATTAGACCCATTATAGAATACAAACAAGGCCATGTCAAACCCAGAGCTTATGTCCATGATTCATAATTATGCGCCGTGGGCTTTCACTTGGCTGTGATTTGCTGCATCTGCCATTTGAAACTATCACCTTGTCAAGTTCCAGATAATTTCTAATTAGACATGAATTCTTGATAGTAGTTCTCTTAAACCATTTGTAATTTAAAGTTTGAGTGAATTATTTTAAGAAAAGGGATTTAGCACTTGGAATGTCTATTCTGATTTACAGCACTCATAAACTCTTTAATTGCTCTGGTTTCTGAAGGTGCAGATTTCAGCATAACTAGCAAAACCAAGAGATTAAGTTGAAGCAAATGTGCAGAAAGATGAAATGCACAAAGTAAAATGAAAGGTGTGTTCTCTGGTTATTCTTTGCGTCCCAGTGCTCACAATTATTTTTTCTTTGCTTATTTGTATGGCTAAATCAACTGGACCATGTTGACCCCTTTTGAGCAATAACTGAGTAAAAAACAAAAATAGAAAATATAAAATTACATCATAGCACTTAAAATGGAATAAACTGCTATTACAACTGTACCACTACAATAAAATACACTGGTATAGGGATTATTTTTATACATACAGAAACATAATCCCTTGGAAAAAACAATCCCATTGGAAACAACACAACATCACATTTATAAAAAGCACAAAGAGGAGCCAGTAAATCCAGATAAATACCTCGTCCAACGCCACAAATAATCCAATAAAACAGAATGAAATGAGATAAAATTAGTGTCAAAAATCCAGGTTAAAAAAGTTTATTTATATAATAAAGTTTTTTAACCTGGATTATTGCCACTCGTTTCATTCTGTTTTATTGGACAACATCACATTTGCCAAGGAGACAGTGCAGACTCACAAAGTGTACAAATCATGCTGTACAGGTTAAGAATTCTTTTTTTTTATTCAGAAAATAATTGATGGATATTAGAAAGTAAAAAATGTGAATGAAAGGTCACATTTTATTTGTAAGACTTCATGTCTGCTCATTAAAATTCCTGAGCCCCACAAATGTCTGAGGTTTTCTTTATTTAAGAATGTAGATAGATCAGGTCAGGCTGTCTCTGAATGCATTACTTACATTAGATGAATGTAGAAGGATCTCTCCTAGGTCCTTGCTAATTTATTTTTACATTAATGAACTTTGGGAATAACATATTGACATTGTATACAATATACTGGGAATGTGAGACTTTTTTGATGGAAACTTGTCGTATGGATAACATTGCAAATGTGATATTGCTGAAAGCTGCTTTCAGTGATTATTGACCTTTCACTTTTCACTACTGTAATGCAATCATTGAGTTGATATATACAAGCTAAAGGGGTTGGGGTCACCCTCCAAATGAGGGGTGGGGGTGCAGTGGGGACTCCTCTCTGCAAAGAAAGCTTATTATTTTGTTTTCAGAAAGTGGCTATCAATGATATTTTCTCCAGTAGGTGTACGTTGGAGAAATGTCGTTCACTTTAAAATCAGTCATGGATACCGTATGCTAATGATATGACAGTCCATCACTCCTCATGCAATGCAGAAATCATACTACACTAACTGCAAACTGCTCTGATCATTATTGATAGCATGAAATAAATACAGAAAAACAAAAGTAGCCTGTTATGATACCAAGCAGCCAACAGCTTGTTTATACCTAGAAAACTCTTCTCTGTCAAAAACACTTCCCATTAATGGTATTGTTTAAATTAACTCAGCATCTACCTAGATTACCACTTTTGCTGAGCATGTCACCTGTACAACCAAAAACATATAAATAAATAAATTAACTTAGGAACTCTGTATAGCTTGAGGCACTGACTAAACCCAGACTCCCTGGACATGTTTTTAACCAGTTATTTTCAATGATAGTATCTCATGTGTCGCAGCTGATGGACCAACCTTGCCATTTCATAAGACAACCCACTTTTCTAAGGATATCTGTTGGAGGGAGCATGATTGTATAACTATAATCAAACTTAAGTGTTCTGGCATCAATCAGAAATCACAATATACCCAAATTTCTACCATCTACAGACTTCTATATATTGATTATGGGCACTTTTTAAAATCCCCTGTTGTTACACTCCATGGAGGAATGTTCGATCAAGTGACTCTGTTTTCTACTGTTTAGCACACACCAAATAAAACTGGAAAAGTACCTTTCACTGTACCTGTACTACATACCTCTCAACTGTCCATGAATTTCAACAAAATCTCTTGTTTTACCTCTAATTTTTGCTCTGTCCCCCTAAAGTTTCAAAGTTTGTGGCAGAACAGTGATGACTGCACTAAACAAATAGTACCAGATATTACAGGTCAAAATGTCTTAGTTTTCAAAAAAATAATTGATGCATATTAATAGGTAACAAGTATGGATGAAAAGTGACATTTTATTTGTAAGACTTCTAGATGGAGACTTTACTGAGTGTTTTAAAATGGACAGAGATATATATAATAACTGCTCTACCTGTAACTTTATATCTAAAAGAGGATGCACAATTTCACTCAGCTACTGACAACATCAATGGGGTTTTGTTATACAGATTATAACAAGCAGAACACTGGATGGCCTAATGGTTAAGGTGCTTGCCTTGCAAACACAAGGTACAGGGTTTGAATCTCACAGGGGATAATTGGCTAGGCTTAAAATGGCTCGCAAGGGCAATTAGCCTAGTATGAACCTATGAACATTCCTATGAACAACACTGTTTATATAGTTGTGTATAAAATGTTTGAAACCAGTGGCCCTATGGCACACAGGGATAAAGTCCTTACTGCTCCCCCGATGAACCATATTGATTAGCATCATAGATGTGGGAGGAGCCACAAGAGGAAGATGGGAGTCAGTAGCTGCAGTTGGCATGGTCATATTGGGGAGAAGGAGGCACCACAAAGGCTTGCTGCAATATGCAGCATATGAGCCTGGCCAGCTCTGTACTATAAAAGCAGCAATCAGGTCAGTCTGTAGGATGGGCATATGTGGAAATGTGCTTGCAGTTCCTGACAGCAGAAAGTGCAGTGCAGCCAAGGCTGATGCACGGGAACAGGAGTTAGGGCACACTCCCTAGCATGCTGTATGACACTGTATTTGCATCCCTGATTTCCTCACTGGTCCAGGATTAGGGTTAGGTTGAGGCTGGGATGAGGCCAAGGCAGGCCCTGTAGATCTAGAGAATGAGGAGAGGACCTGAGAGTAGCTGATAGTCAACTGCTTGAGAAGACAAAAAAGTGTGATGTCTCCTACACTGGTAAGCAGCAGAAGGTTGTACTCTCATATTTTGCTTATTTAACATTTGTTTACTGGGAAAGTCCAACTTGGGCAGTGCCCATTTTCAGCAGAGGCCTGGGGAGAAATGCTCCAGACGCTTGTTTTTGGAATGTGGGAGGAAACCCATGTGAACACAGGGAGGACATGAAGACTCCACACAGAGGGCACCACAGCCAAAAATCAAACTGGAGAACCTCTTGCTGTGAGGTGACAATGCTATCCACTGCACCACTACATCATATGAGATAAAAATAAAATAAAATGACATTGTCATTTATATAAACGCATTTTCACGGGACTCGTAGCTTTGTATTTAATGCATTATTTGATTTTTTATCGTTATTTTATTATTCTTATATTTATTTATTTATTAGCTACCTGAGTAAGTAGGCTTGTCCATGGACTCTTCTCTGAATTGAGAGATGATTGGAGTCCAAATGGCGAAATGAATGGGGTCTGAATGGAGAGATGATAGGTCAGCAAGCAAAGGAGAGTAGTATTGTAGGAAATGAATTCATCCTCAAATCTTGGTGAGTACCTTTATGAGGCTGACCCTGTTTTTCACAAAATCTCACAAAGATTACACTGGTATATATATATATATATATATATATATATATATATATATATATATATATATATAGACTATTTTATACAGCATATGTTATGGATAGAAGTAGGTTAAAACATAAAAAGACAGCTGAGTGCACAAGACCCAGGAAAAAATTGTGCCCAATCCTGTAGGCACACTGATGCCAGGATTGGAAAAGATTACAGTCTAGAATCCTCAAGACTTGGAAAAATTCCTACAATGGAGCTAGGCCAGGCACAGGAGGAGGATAGCGCCCCTGTTTTAGGAGGAGGTAGCAGTCCACAAAAAAAATCAGAAAAAAACGATAGGCCAAAAAAGAGCCATAAAGCTGACAGAATGAATTATTGAGGATAAGAAAGAAATGATGTATTGTTGCTATTATGCGAGAAGTACAGAATTTCCAGACAGAAGATATACAAAACGCTTAAAGGAGAAATCGGAAAAGAAAAATACTTGCACAAGTAAAACTGTCAGAATGCTTCTAATAAAATTTGTGTTCATTAATTAATAATGATTGGTATTAGGAAAGTCTAGGATATGCTGAGTGTATACATTTTAGAGGTGTAAATATGTCAGTCAATGCTTGGGTAAATGAAGACTCCTGGTAAGAATGCATTACATACCCCTCAGGGGTATTAAAGTAACTTCCAAGACCTTTGAGGGGCATTGATTAATCTCTATAGCTAGTGAAATAATAGTGTGATTTGTTAAGGATGCTTTGGATGTGTAAGACTTCCAAGTTAGGTTCTGTATAATTTGATGTGAGGTGGTAATGTTCTAGCAAAAACCGAAACTCCCCCTACAGTTAGCTTATGGCCTGAAGGCATAATTGGTGATAAATGCTGGTATAGAAGGAGTGCCATCATTGCACAGGAACTAGGTCTGATGCAGAGAGTTTGTGTCAGATTATGAATAGACAGAGAGTAAAGTAGATACAGAGCTTTTCTAAGGTAGTCATAGACCATGAAATGGTCAATCATTTGATGTCAGTGGTGTTATGCCTGCAATTCTTTTAAAACTAAAGCAGAGAAAGTTGTGAGGGGAAAAATACAGAAGCAAAAACTTTCCAAGTTTATGGGTGACCTAAATTTTAGTAAGTATTGTTGCATGTTGAGATTGTGGGAAATAATACAACATAGCTTTGATAATGCTGTCCATGGTCTGAATACCTTACTTAGCATAGGCATTGTTACCATCACTCTGTGGATTTCTGGAGGTAAGCAACTGGAGGTTTCTTGTCTCATGAGTCAGTTTGACTCAGCGTCTCAACTGCTGGAGCTCACAGAGGTATGGCTATCAAATCACCTCAACACCAAACTTCTAGTCATGGAAAACTTTAATGCCAACTGGAGTCATGACATGGAGTGCCATAACTTTTATGGATTTTCCAGGCTGCCTCTCTCATAGCAAGAACTTATTCCTATCATAGGAATCCCAGTACACTTGACTAAGTTCATGCAAAGTTTCATCAGAACCTGATGGCTACTGATACCATGTTCAACTCCTTTAGTGATCATTCCTCACTTTTTGTAGTTTGGATGCTAAGAGCATCTTATTCCTCAGCTAAAACTATTAAAATTAAGGGTATGTGGAATTTCTTCCCTTTAAAATGTGTTAGCCCTGCAAGAGACTAAATGGGAACCTCAGATTTCTATTCTTACACCAGGCCCCTCATTGACTTATTCATTTTTGCCATACTCTCCATAGTCAGTAATATGGCACTTGTCAAGGAAAGGTGAGTTAAAAATACTTCTTCCTTCTGGATGTCCATGGAGATCCAGAACTGTATAACAGTGAAAGACAAGGTGAGAAGGGTCCTTTGGAGGTATTTGCAGCTTTCACCTCTTAATCCATACATTGCACTTATAACACTTAGAAACAACTGCAAAGGCAAGATAATAAAAAAGACTTTCAGATGTGTGTGTTGAGCAAAACCTTGATAAGCAATTTTTGCAGCACCTCAGTCTGCATAAAATCGCTCTCAAAGCACAGCTGCTCAGTGTGGTCACCCACCTCTCTCACTCAATTTCCAGTCTTTGTGGACAAATACTGCTCTTTGAGCTCCCGTCTAAATGAAGCAGGAAAGACTCTCCTTTAGTGGGTGGTCATCCATCAGAGATCATACAGATGGTGCTTTCTTATATCACAAAGTCCATTACCTGGGGCATCAACTGTTGAGTGATAGGTTGAACAACAGTATCATTACAGAAGTCTGAATTTGTTGAGCCTGTTTATAAGAGTAATGATGCTAACCAAGCAGCCACTGCCTGCAGTATTAATTAATTATGCACGTCCTTCTTTCTGAAAACCAAGGTGGAATTCAGACTAATCACAGTGTATTCACCACTTTCATTGCAGCACCAGATCATATTATACTATTTCTTGACAAAGGTGATATTGGTAGGACCATGATTGCTAGCCACATATAGACTTTTGGCATAGATATACATTCTCCTCTTGGATTTTCTGAGGTATAAAGGGGTGCATTCAAGAGATATGCTGTAGTTTCAGAGCTACCTATGTAGACAACAAGTTTGTCAGGGAAATTCTGCTAATACATGTCTTAATGTTTTATAGATATAAGTTCCTCAGAGGTTGGTCCTGATGAATTTACTTCATTGGCTTTTTATGAGTTAGATGTGGTCTGTTTGTGGTAAAACCTCTGTCTATCAATGTGTTAAAAACTTTGCGCTGGTAAGTGCTGTCACTCAGACAGATAAAGCTCAAGCAAACCTGTAAGATTACCTTTTTGCAGATCTGGCTATCTGATAGTAATGCATTACTGAATCCTTTCAAATTGAGAGTCATGGAGTTCAGTCCTAGGTCCCTACCTGAGGATGGATCTTTACTTCATCCTGTTCTCTCAAATGGTAATACCTGTTTCTGAGGGCAAGGTTAAATGTCTGTGACTGACTTTTAACTAGAAGGATCGGTTGTTTGGCATGTGAATGTATTTAAGATAACTGTGACAGACCTATGCATCAGTTAATCTGTTCTCATTTGCATTGTTCTGCTCATTTGCATTTTATCATCATCAGTATCGAATACATTATGTCTTGTTGTATACTGCTATCTAATGTATTGCTTATTAATGAACCTTCTCTCCCAGGGCTCTGCTGTAAATAGGCTATGCCATACCTCTCAACTATACAGATTTTCACAGAATATCCAGATTTTTACCTCATATTTTTGGTCTATTTTTCATAAAATTGTGTTTTTCTAGAAAATCATTGGCAAGTCAGAAAATAATGACAAACATTTGAGTTTCAGACTTCATACTCTCCATCCTCTCCAGAAAATTTACACTAATGCAAAATCTGCTATGCTATCAACTTTCTAAGTTTGTAAGAGCAATATTTAAAAATTGCCCCTATTTTTGGGCCTTTGCACCCCCATTATTTATGGCTTTGACCACATTTCTTGCTCTAAGAGGTTTAGAGGTATCGGCTATGCCCTTTCAGAATGCACTGCATTTAACTATAATAAATAAATAAATGATGATATGTATTCTTCCAAAATGTATACTGAAATGCACTTTTATTAAGTTGCTCTTTCTCCTTTATTATTCAAGTATTGTAATTTGTTGTTGTTTGGGTTATGACTCAAGTTAATGCTAGAATATGTGCATTGGAATGCTGTGATCAAAGTATGAATTTTCTTGCATAAATATGATTTTTTCAGGCATGCCACATGCAATGCAACTAAGCTGTTTTACTTTACTACCAAAACTATGAGTCACTGTTGTTGACTTTATGTTGTCTTCTTTACTTTCATATCATATTAAAGCCTCTGTGGAGTGGTGCAGTGGTAGCATTGTCACTTCACAGCAAGAAGTTCCCTGGTTCAGTTCTTGGTTGGGGTGCCATCTGTGTGGAGTCTGTATCTCTTTGTGGGTTTCCTCTAAAATTCCAAAGATGTGCATCTGGAGTATTTCTCCCCAGTGCTCTGGCCTGTTAAATAAATCTGTCATAATAGTATCATGATTTTCTGAAATATTTAGTCAAAAGTTGGAATTTTTCTTTTAAATTCCTAAACAGCTTCTGTTTTCACCAATGCTCATGTTTTTCACCAATGCTCATGTAATACTCCACTCATGGCTCATCTACGAAAATCAGAACTACAAATAGGGGACAGGTGGTAATGGCCTGTCCATCTAACACATAAATTAAAATCAGTAAAGCAATGCTTCTTCCCTTCATATTTTTGATTTTGTGCAGTTAGTTCCATGTTGTTACTATACTAAGAGTAATAAGTTTGATGAGGTGTTAAGACCCCCACAGCCTCTATCCTCCACCCCTGTACAGGGAGAGTATGTATCAGATAAACATAATGACATTAACGTAATGATTTTAAAGAGTTTAACTATGGTTCTGTTTCATACACCTGCCATTTTGACAACTTAACAGTAACTTCTTCCCTTCCTAAACAAAAAGCAATTTCATATTGTACTCTTTTCAGGTAGCACAGACAAAGGAAATTAACATCTGTTGCACTCTGGAGTCATAATAAAACATAATAGGCATTAAGCAATAAAGTATTTATGTAACATTCTGTTCTCAGAATTTTATTGCAGTGTTTATAGTCCTTATTGCCATTGTATATTGTGTGAATTAACTATTCTGTGACTAACTTTAAAGTATTTAAAAACAAATGGAAAGCTTCACAAGCTCTGTAAACAAAATATAATAGTGGAAAATGGAAAAGAATGGCTGTGCATGTGTATCACTGTAAAATACATTTATGTAGCTGCAGCCTCCAATGGGATCAAAAAAGGAAGAAAGATACATATTTCCATAGTGCTCTATATTACTGAGCTATTCTGTAGGAAATAATACAGATGAAAAAGAGAGGGCTTAGGATGAAATAAAAAGTACCAAAACATCCTTAGCGAAACAAAACTCTTCAAGGCATAGATCTTATAAAATAAACCGTTTTATAGTTATACTGCAAAACATTTTATGCTAAAGGTGCATAGAATTCATATAATAGATGGGCTATGAACAGTTGTTAAGAAAGTAAAGGTTTATTTCATGCTCAAATTTACACAAGAAAGTTTATCTGTGGATCTGAACATAAAGCATAATGCATTAGAAGTTCTAACCCGAGAAGTCAGTCAGTGGGGAAGGGTGCCAAGACCTAGGCAGAGAAATTAAAGTTTCAGAAATTCTGGAATAACAAGTGGTAACTGGTACTGAAACCACTTTGGTTCGTGTGTAACTTTGCATAGTTTTGCAGTATTGATTTCTAACCAGACTGTCCTCATAACTATTTTTTTTTACCCAGTTATTTGAATCTCTCTTCTCTGGGTAGACAGTGTGTTGTACAATGTATACAATAGATAGCTGTTTCCTTATATTATCTTCCTGGGAACTAGTAACAGGGCAATAGCTCATAATGATTTACTTTGTTTTGTTCATTTATTAACTAGGTGAGGTCATCAAGCACAAATGCCTCTTCTCAAGGCCACTTCAGGAACAATGTTTGTTTAACTGACTTGCTCAGAAAAACACAAGTAAAATGTGAACATATGGTAAATCAAGTTCAGGATTACGGGATGTATCTAATTTGTTTGCATCTTGCTGTACATGGCATGATTTTACATTTGTTTTGATTTGCTTTGACTTGTTTTGCCAAGTGTCTGCTGTGTAATGAGTGTAACAAGGTACCTGATATATGAATAGGATTTTGTTCTCACAATCTCAGGATCAGTTCCTTATTGAAGCAACTCAGAGCAGCTTTAGAACTTAGTAAACACTTAAAAGATCACATACAGTTTGTTGTGTTTATTTAAAACTGGTAACCAGGGCAGTTGCACTGGATAGAAATTAATTTCAGGTGAAATGACAGCTAGCTAATACTGTGTGCTTTATTTGGTAATTTTTGATTTTTTTTAGTGTTTCATAACCAGGTTGTTACACAATGTAGGAACTTTTTATTTCCAGCAATGTTATGGGAGAAAACTCGGAGAACAAGAATTGCAGCAGTAGCTCTACGTACATTGATAACACATTAACTATTAATCAAAAAAGCTAACATGTTTACTAGCAAAGTATGTTGATCTAGTTCTGCTTTGGCATTCCTTTTGTAGTCGATAAATTAGAATGATATACCACAAGTTGACAAACTCTGCCACATCTGCAAGCTGCTCATTTTTTACGCATTTCTGGCACACTGTGTCCTTCCGGTTATATAACTATTCATTAGTAATTCAGATATGATCCACTAAGCATAGGTGTCTAACCTGAGTGTCAACCTAGCAGTACTGGTCTGTTTAAGTCACTTGCTTAGAGGCAAACAGCTTATAAATAGGTTATAAATGAAGCAAACCCCAGCACTACAGAAAAAAAGCTCATGGCCATAACTTTCTGTGCTATGCTGACAGAATCATTTGTTATTTTTATATCATCTATTTAGTGTTGGCTGTCCCATCCATTCAATACATTTCCTATATAATGTAAATTAAGTTGACTTTCTCTCAGGCTGGCAGTTCGACTTTGTATCTGCAAGCATCCATCTGCCTCTTGTGTGACCCCAAGGAAGTCACTTAAACAGGTGGTGCTCCTGGACAATTGGACATCTGGTCTAGGTTCCACAATGGTCTCCTGGACTGCATTATCTATTAACACTGTCGATGACTTTATGTCTATGTCTCAGTACACTGTGACACTGTATTGTTTTACGGTCACTATCTGTGCAGATTGCGTTACATGGTAGGATGGAAAGTTCTGGAAAAAGTGAGGTCTGTGACTAATGGGACAATAATAATATTTTAATTCATTTATTCATTTTGTGAACAATTAAGTAATTCTATTAAGTCATAAGCTAGACCACTTGTAAACAAACAAAAAATAACTTTTAAAATTGATTTGACTGAAAAACAATTAACAAGTCCTTTATTAAGTCACTCAAAAATAAAAAAATAAATCTTGCAGGTAAAACACATACACAGCGATTCATGTGGTCTTGCATGTTAAATGATGCCAAATAAATAGCATAAAAACATTTTAGTAAAATATATTCTTCAGTTAATGTGAGTGCAATGTGCAACTAAAAATAATCACATGACAATGACTTGTGAGGAAATAGAGTGTTTTTCAAATTGTGGTTATTCTGCTGACAGTTATTGAAAGTGAAATGAAAAACTGAAAGGAAATTTGAGGGGGTAGTTTAAAAACACACCACACTAGCGGTCCTCATTTAAAATTTCTACATTATCTATTTATCTTCAATATCAAATATTATTTGCATATCTCACAGGAATGAGGATACTAGCTTTGTTATTAAGACATGGGTTTGATTCACTTAGACTCTTAACTTCACATTGTGTGACTCAGAGAAAGGTAGATGAACTGGAAGATCATTTGTAGCCTGGCCAGTGCAAATCTAATTGATTGTTGCATCTTTCCATAAGGGATTGTGGGATGGGACCAAGGATATATTTATGGGTTCCCATCTGTTTTCCCTGGATGTGTTTAAGGAGGGTTAGGGAGCTACTTTGTTTAATATAAAGTGAAAGCCTGATCCAGAGGCGAGGAATCCTTCAAAAAAGTGTATGTCCCACCAGTAAGTTTTATTTATGTTACAATGGATGCTCAGGCCTCTTGTACAGGTGCTTGCAGTATTGCAGGTTCTGTGAACAGCTAAGAGGTCACACAGAGCAGGGTCATGTGAGACCTTGTAGACTAGGTAGAACTCATTATGTAAGAGTATATATGAAATGGAAAATTGAAAGAGAGAGGAAAGTTTAAGGCCTGCAGTGTCGGTCATGGAACTTTGATTTTCCTGGTGTAAAGATGATGGTGTCTTTCAAGTTAGATTTAGTGAGGTGCATACTGGAAGGAACATTATATAATGGGCCTAAATAGTGGAGGAGTTAAACACCTGAGAAGAACAAAGAATTTTCAAACCCCAATAGATACATGATGATCAAAGGATAGTTCATTTTCTGCAAAAGTGATAAGGTCCTTAATGGCTGTAAAATAATTAGGGGTGCATAATTTATTTGGTAGTTACATGGGTGTTCATGTTTTCCGAAGATAAAACACTACACATTTTGCATTTGGTTTTAGACCATGGCCATGGTAACATTTATTTGTATGTATTAGTCCCACCTGAGGATTTGGTTATCTTCTGCAGAGCTGACGATCGCTCCAACTTTATAGTCATCTGGAACCGGCTTTGTTGTCAGAGAAGTAAATACCAAATAGGAACAACTCCTATAATGATCCCTGGAGAACTCCATTGATGGCAGGTACTTTAGAGGAGAGGATCCCCATTATCTAAATCTTTTTGGATCTGCCCATGATCCTAAATGGGTTATATAGGGGTTTAGATTTGCCTCCATCAATTTGCCTATAATTCCTGAGTGTGGATTTGTATCAAAGGGTTTGGTCAGGTCTAGGTACGCTGTGTGAGCTGATTAGCCACATCTAGTGGCTCTATGACTTTTCCAAAGAAGTCAGCTATGTTAATCCTGCAGGATCTATGCTTCACCAAACCAAAACTGGTTTGGTGTTGGGACTGTGAGTTGCCAATTTTGCTGTTTATGAGGTCCGTAATGGTGCATTTCCATTATCTCATAGATAGAGCTGCTAAGGCTTACTGGTCCATAGTTGTTAGGATCAGTGCTATGGCCACTCTTGTGCTGTTTTCTACTCTTCAGGGATGAAATCAGGAAAGGCTGTGGTTGAGCATATTTAGGAATGGGGCCATATGACAATGTTTCATGCTGAATAAGAAGCATTCTGTAGATTGTTAGGCTATACAGAGGTAGTGTTTTCTACTGCAGTGAGAGCCTTTAGGACTGTTTCGTGGGAGAGGCTAAAGGGAATGGTTCATAGTTTCATACTAAGCTTTCAGTCCAAGGAGGCCATCAAGAAGCTCAGCTGCATCACCCAATACTGTAGAAGACTTACAGTGTTGCCCTGCTAAGTAGACATTCTCAACGTATCCCTGGTAAAAATTTGGGATCACCATTCCAGTCATGCAGGCTGTTTTTAAAGGTTGCTAGGGAAGTACTCTGCATTATAGTTACAGACAGCCTGTTGCAGAAATGGGACATACATTTAGTTAGGTATCTGTCATGCCATGTAGTGCTGATGTGACTGTGTAACTTTAGTGCTCTGGAATGTATGCTTGCATTACAACTGATTCTGTTTAGGTAGAGGAGTTCAAAGAGTGATGGATCATTCATTGCATGGAAGACTAAGCATATATCAACTCTGGTACCTTACCAGACTCAATAAGTGATCATCTCCCAGCCTTTATTAAACGAAATACCCAACAACTCCCACACCGACATCAATATGCCCACTCTCGTAACCTAACTAATTTTAACCCTTCAGTATTCTCTGAAACCCTTAAACTAACAAACTGTGATTCACTAAACACTCTTCCCCTAGATGAAGCCCTAGAAGTCTTCAATACTACCTTCCTTAAAATCCTAAACTCCCAAGCCCCTCCTCGAACAAAACAAATAAAGTTCAACTCTGCCCCTTGGCTAACTAAGGACACTAAAACTCTAATGCTACAAAGGGACAAAACTTGGAAACAATACAATAAAAATAAAAACACAGCTTCTTTACTTCAATTTAAGCAACTCCAAAACTTATTATGAAAGATAAAAAATCATACTACAACAAACTTCAGTCTACTCTCACAAATAATCCCAAAAAATTCTGGAATTCCATCAATTCCCTCTTACACCCAGGTACTAAATCCAATCCCTGTCCAGACAACAGTAAGACTGACACAGAAATTGCAACACTCTTCAACTCCTTTTTTACCAGCTCCATAGCAGAACTGACTAAATCCTTCTCCATCTCAAGCCCAAAGCCTTCTTCACCTTCCATCCTCCCACCTTTATTCTACAACCCGTGTCTACCACCAGTATCAAACAACTTCTTTCCAAACTCAAACAATGCTACCTATCAGCATTCTCATCAATAGATCCATCCAAGAATCTTATGTTCCCAAACTTTAGCGAGCTGCCCACATTCTGCCCCTCCATAAAGGAGGCAAAAATAATACCATTTCTAACTGCCATTCTTTCCCCTATTTCAAAAGTCCTTGAAAATGTATCCACCAGCAACTCATGCCCCACCTCCTCAATAACCATCTCCTCATTCCTACTCAACATGAGTTTCCCACAGTACCATAACTTCTCTCCTTTCCTTCCTAGACATTGTCAACCATGCCCGTGACTCTGGAAATATTGTCTCCACTGTTCTTCTCAACCACCTTTCTAACCTCAATCTCTCCCACAATTCCCTTTCTTGGTTCAAAAGTTATCTCTCAGATAGATCCCAAGCTGTGAAATGGAAGACTGGTACCTCAAAATTCTTACCTACCCCTACCGGAGTCCCTCAAGGCTCTATTCTCGGGCCTCTGCTCTTTAATATCTTTATCAATGATCTCCACTCTTCAGTTCCTCAGTCTCAAATAGTACAATATGCAGGCGACTCCACTGTTATCTGCTCTGCTTCACAACCACAGAAAATTGGATGCTTCAAAATCATCTTTCCCTCAATGCCAATAAATCCCATATCATTCTCTTCTCCACCTCAAAAGCTCTGACTCTTGATAAGTCATCCTTCAAAATTTCCAGCCTCTCCCAGTCCCCAATAGAAGTTGACCATTGATGAACACCTGAAATTTAATACTCATATTCAACTAAACATAAAACACATCAGAAGCAAATGCCAACTTTCTTACTCCATCTACAAGACAAACTCTTCTTCTATCTCCTCAAAACTTGAAAGTTGCTACTACAAAATATTCTACACACCATTGCATCTGCCTCCGTGGTCTCCAATGGCTAGAACTCCCTAATCACCTCGATTCTACTTTCCTATACTACAGCTCCAAAACTGGAAATGTAATTGTATATTTCATAAGGTGTACTTTTGACTCAAACACAAAATGAATATTAGTCTAACTCAAACTGGAAATAAATAAATAAATAAATAAATATCACCCCTCAGGAAGTCTGTATGGCACTGAGTAAAGGGACAGGGCTTTTAGTCTATCAGAGTAGCTAAGGATACTGAGAGTTACAATCTTTTCTGTGAGCAAATGTTGAGGTCTATCAGGCTGATTTAGCTGATTAACTAGGTACATGCTGAAGGGTTTGTTATATTCAATGATAGGCTTAATAAGGCATGAATAAAGTGAGGCTATAATTCCTTTGGACCTTGACAAGATGATCATAAAGGATAACATGTGCAAGGTAGAAGGATATTCTAACCACCACAGAGACATGGTGGTCAAAGGATGTACCTCAATGACATCTTTATTCTGTGGTTTGGCTCTGATGAAATGGTTGGGGAATTTATACAGTATAGAGGGACCACTGAATTTTAAAGTTTCACTTATGACTACAATAAGTCGTTGGTTAATTACATGGATACAATGATTACTAAAAGTCATTATTTACAATATATAGAGGAAATTCATTTTCAGTAATTCATATTTGCATTTTCAGAGTTATCACCTCTATTCCCTAAAGAAACTTCTTCTTAAGGGACGGTCTAATAGATGGTCTTGAATGGTTTCTGATAGTTCAGGTTTTGAACTGGTGAAAAAAAAGCAAAAATATGCTCCTTGAAAGGAGGTACTCCAAAAATGTAATTTATGACATTAGTTATGATGTCATACAACGCAGGGCCATGACGTATAAGCTACTGCTGGGTGTTAGTTTGAGCAGTGATAATTGAAATACTAAAGGTCAGAGTAATAGTGCAGATGAAAATAACAGCTGCTTTGAAAGTGCCTTAATTTGACAATATAATACAAGTTCTAACATGATCAAAACTCTAATTAGAAATCATTGAAATATTTTCAAACTTAATAATATGGTATTGAATTCTAGGGAGAATGGCCATACATTATTTATAAGATGGCTGTGAATTTAAAAAACACATTTGACAATGCAAACCCTGAGAGAATAAGTTAAATAGAGTTTAAAAAGTACCTGAAAATGTGGTAGTTGCAGACAATGCTCATATATTTTGAATAACTTATCCTAAATTTAGAGAATTGTCTTAACAACATTGTATTTTTTAAATAGGAACTGTGGTACTACTGGGGTTATTTATTTAGCTAAAAACTCTACCTGCACAGAATTTTATATGGCAATGCTGGGCAAAATTAAGGAACAGGATATATGAACATGTCTATGACATATGTAAGGCTAATGACAACAATGCATTATATAAACATTGTCTGGTATGCACAAATTAAAATAATAAAATTGGCTTTGTTGAGAAAGTAACCACTAATCCAAGAAGAGGAACCAGGGAAACACAATTAGAATATAAGGAACTATAGCAGTTCTGATTTAATGCATCAAATAAGCCAGGCTTAAATTATTATTTCTCTGTTAACTCTGTGTTGAAATTGAGGATAGCAAAGGTAGGAGAAAATATGATGAATATTCTAGGAATTTATTAAGAAATGTGCATATATGTTAAGATTATTTAAAATGGCTTATTTAACTTGGATATTTTATGATCCTGCTGGACAAGTTACATATTTTAAATGGTCTTTACTACAGGAAGTAGATTTTTAAAAATATGTTTATAATGCATATATAATGCATATATTTATTGAGTTATATTTATGCATTGATACTTGTGATTGCATGTTTTGTGTATTGAGAGGTCGGCTGTATCATATATTTGTAATTTGGGTGATATTTACCTTCAAATTATGATCACGTTGATTAGCTATGCATAATGTGCTATTTAAAGATGGGGAGAGCATTCATTTCTTTAGTTCTGAATAAGTCTGTGGATAATATTTAGTTGAAAGTGCTTAACTTTCTTTTTTTTAATTATCTGTTATGATGTTTACAGAAATTGTGTGTTTTTTGGATTCAACAATGCTTGCACTTTTTTTTTATTTTTGATTCTTGGTATTCGTTTGGCGGATGAGTAGGAAGTTACACAAGTCTGGACCTTTTAAGGTTGTGTAGGCAAGGCAGAGAGCTTCTTTCGATAGATGGTAGGAAATGGAAAAGAGTGTGTGCACTGAATGGTGGTCGGAGTAACTCAAAGAGTATGTTTCCCTGATTTATTTGGCAAGAAAAAGCTGTTGTCTCTAGGCCATATGCCTAACCAAGCTCAGACCAAAGGAGGAATTATATTCTATGACTGGTCTGATAAGGGAGGAGTTAGGACTTCCTAACAACAGCAGTCACAAGTTGGTCAAAGGATAGTTCACTGTCATTGAAGATACCAAAATCCCTTAGGACTGAGTCAATTTTCGGATAGTGCTGCCTATGTGATAGGAGCAGAAGTGTCCAGGTTTGTCAAAGAGCATAATGCTTCATTTTTTGGCATTTAATTTGACTTTGTTTGCCACAACAC
This sequence comes from Protopterus annectens, assembly GCF_019279795.1. Classification (NCBI taxonomy): domain Eukaryota; kingdom Metazoa; phylum Chordata; order Ceratodontiformes; family Protopteridae; genus Protopterus; species Protopterus annectens. The sequence goes on from NC_056732.1 coordinate 1,711,870,605, forward strand.
TTCAATGTCTGACTTAATATTAGAGAATTAGATACCAGTGTGGAGTGGTCTCAGGATTGTTTCGTGAGGGGCACTAATCTGCCTACAACACTGACAGACAGGATTCTGTCAGAGAGTCAGCTTGCTATCCATTTGGGAAAATGGGGGGTTACATTTAACTGGATTAGCCTATCATAATGCCTGAGTGTGGAATGGTATCAAAAACTTTGGTCTACCTGAGGCTAGTGCCTTAGTGATATGTTAAAAAAAAGGCCACCAGGTTTAAGAGGCAGATCTGTCTTTAACAAATTGAAATTGGATCTGGTCCAGGTTTTGAAGACTGCCTATGTCTTTTCTTTATGAGGTTCATAATGATTTGCTCCATTGCTTCACAGGTAAGGCTAGTAGGACTGATAGATCTATAGTTGTACGAGACACTCCTGGGGGTGGGGGGTGTGATGACTGCAGAAGTTCTCAACACTTCTGGTTATAATCCAGTATAGAAGCTAAGACTGTTTATATGCAATAAGGAGTGAGTCAGGCAGATCTAAGCACTGACAAGAAGACAGCCTGGCACATTTTCAGAGCCTAAGGAGACGTTGTTTTTGCCTTGAAATAGTATTTAAGTCTTGTTTGGAGGTGATTTGGGAGGGTGGTTTAGGTATGCTAATGTGCTGGGAGCAATTTCGGGAGATGGGGGGATAAAATTTGAGTTCAATGTGACTGCTAATATGTGGCAATGTCCTCAGGGGATACATATGTAATGTTATTCTGTATTAACTCAGTACATTGTTGGTTATTATTTCTTAGGCTCCTCACATAGCTGAACAAAAGAGCTATGTGGTTATCTTAACAGTTCACAACTCATACTTGCTCTCAGAGGATTTCATTTTGGTTTTAAGATCATTTTTGTTTATTCTGAGCTCTTCCCTAGGTGATGAGGTGTTTAGTTTGCTTTTACGAGCAAGACATTTTTTCTCCTATTGTATAGTTTGTTGATACTAGGGTTAAACCAAATATGTTTGTTCTAAAATATAACACTATATTTATGTGTTATGGGAACAGAAACGTTTCTTCTAGTTTGGAGCTGTGCAAATAATTTATCTGTGAAAATTGCAGCATGTGAAGCAGGCTTATCTAAGCAAGGAGGGTATTTGAATTTCATCAGATTTAGCTGAAGTAGATTTTTTTTAATGTTATCTTTGACGATGGGGGGATTTCTACCAGAGTAGAGCATTAATCTCCATAGATCTTTTCCATATTCAGCCCAGGTGTGCTGTCTGGTTAAGTGACTTGCTTAGACTTACACAGTTGGGCAATGGAAGCTGCGGGAATGAAAACCTAGGCGTCTGGACCACAGGAAACAGGTCATTAACAGCTCCTTAATTCTCTGCATCCAGTTAACAGACATATTTCTTCATATGATCAAAAAAGGTGCATCTCAAGTCATTCACTCCCACATGAACAACAGTTAGGTGATGAGTATATCTGGGATGAAGGCACTTGATTGTTTTAGCGACATCATGAATCATGAATCATGACACCTGAGAAGCAGGTAAACATTATCCTATATTTTCTAAGCCTAAAAAGTGGAACATCTGTATGTCTAACTATAGAACCAGGCAGTTGCTGGATGAACTAGCCTGTCCATGCTGCCTTAAGGCTTGTGCACACTAGTTATGTGACCTCTGTTATATGTCTTATGGTGTCAGAGTGAGCTGAATGCTCTATACTGGCTGTTTTGCTGGGTTGTATGCAGAAGGTAAATTTAAAGATTGAGGCTTATGCATAGTCTTCAGGATCCTAGGAGGCTTAGGTAAAGATTTTTATTGGCATCAGTATAAGATGGCTTAGAGTTTGTAGTCTGTGGATCAGTGCAGCTAAGAAGAATCATGCACAACTTAACACAAACAGTCTAGGTAATGCAGGCATGGATACATGGCTCATTGATAACTTTCTGTTATAAGAAGGTACACTTCCTGTAGTCCAAGAAGAGAAAGAATTATACTAGCTTGTACAACCTGCTATGAAATAATACTACTACACCAACACACTCAACTCAGCACTGCATAAAACAGAATTAAACAAAACAGAAGTGCAAACAGAAATAATCCATAAACAGCTCAAACATAAAAAATAGTAACATACAATGCAAAAACAACTAGAATGGCTAGGTAACTTAGAGGCAAATAATAAAAAAGAATGTACATGGCTGTTTTTCATCTGTTTTCAGATGCAGCAGCTAATACAGTGAGCTGTCTGCATTCTCTTTAAGAAGACAAAAGTTGTGCATATAAATGCAACAGCAGAAAACATGAGAACCAGTAATAAGTAAGCGAAATCTGAAGCCCAAGTGCTGTAAACCACACCGAACCTGTATCAATCAGTCTAAGTCTCACTTAGATGACTCACAGTTGCTTCTAAGATGGCTGTCACCCCTAGCCAACAAAAGAGAATTAAGCAAAACAGAGCAGTTTTTAGAAATTGTTAAACTGCAACTAGCAACATCAGACTAGTCAGTGCTAGCTGAAAATGACTACATAATTACCATCAACATCAACCCCCTTTTTTCCTATTTTCTACATGGGATAGGGTGCAGTGTCAGCTGTTGTCATCTCCCCCTATACAATGCCACTCTTCTACCTTCTTTGACAGTCATGCCTGACTGTTGCATGTCTTTTCTCACACAATCCATTCATCTCATTGCTGGATGCCATTGTTTCCTCTTGCCTACTTCCTGTCTATCCACCATCTTCTGCTTTTCCGCACAAGTGCCTGAACCACTGTAATCTCTTCTCTATGACCTTATCTGCAATTGTAGCTACTTTGTCTTCTGCGCTGATGTCCTCACTTCTTCATTTGTTCCACACTGTGCATCCTGCCACTCATCTCAATCACTTCATTTCCATCACCTCTAGTTTTCTCACTTGCTCTACATTTTCTGCCAAGGTTTCTGTGCCATACAGTAGTACTGGTTGTACCACACTTTTGCACACCTTACTTTAGCACATCTTTGGCATTCCTCTGTCCTATACTACCCTTACCTCTCTGTCCCAATTGGCTGCAGCCCCTTTGATTCTAGCTTTGACTAACTCATTCAGACTTCCCTTTTTCATCAGCCACCCCTCCCATATACCTGATCTGTTCCACTACCTTCCCAACCATCTCACTTCTGAACTTTGTCTGATGTCCTCCATTTGCTGCCATTGCAACTGTCTTATATGTACTTAGTTTCATCCCATGCGCCTTCGGTTTTGCATTCTATTCCCCTATTCTTTGCTGAAGTTCTTGCCTGTAAATGCCAAATCATCTGCATACAGCAGCTTTGTCGATCTGTCCCTTCCAGCCTATTTGCCAATGTAGTCCATCATCAGTATGAACAGCAGTGGACTCAGAGCTGAACCCTGATGCACACCTACTCTTCTACCAATGTTTCCAGGACTTCAAACTACCATAGGACTGCTGCAAAACTATTCTCTCACTGTAAACATCAGGACAGTTGTGCTGCATTCTGATATGAATCTGAACTGCTCATTCGTTTATCAATCACCCTATCCAGAACTACAGCCTAGTCTCTATTGACTTTAGAACCTTTTCTGACCACTACTTGTAGCTGATTGTAGCAACCAGTGGTTTATGCTACAGGCCAACTGTTTCACTGGAGATGACTTTGCAATCACTGAGTTCACCCCAGTGCCCTTTTCTGGAGAAAGTCTATCTGAGTTGCATGTTGGCCACTCTTGTATATGATCGTCTGTCTGTCTTGCTGAATCATGTATTGGCCACCACCAAGCTATTTGCCAGACAGAAGTTTAGAATGGCCTCTCCTTTATTCCTGAAAATTACCACAATGGTATGTAAATAATAGAGGCAATACAACAACAGCTGAAAATACCTAAAGTAGTAAAAAATAGTAGCATGCAGAGTAAAACAAAAAGCAAGAATAGCCCAGAGACCTAAGTGCAAACAAAGAAAAATAACTGTCCTGGCTTTTTTCTCTTTGGTCAGATGCAGCTGCTAATTAAATGGTGTGGTCACATGGCTCAGCTCTCTGCAGTCTCTTTAGGAAGAACTTAGGCTTGGTGGGGAATTAGGAAATTCTATTGATTTATATTTATTTATCT